>NC_141601.1:54629279-54771779 GCF_047967505.1 Dipteris shenzhenensis
TTCGTAAAAACTGATTGATGGATCGAAGGTCCTGTTCCTAATTCGTCTCAAGGAATGAACATGACAGAAAGTGGACAATCGCTTTAGAAATAGAAGCCACAGGCTGGAGCCTCGATGGTCGATGGATCGAAGGTCCTGTTCCTAATTTGTCTCAAGGAATGAACATGACAGAAAGTGGACAATCGCTTTAGAAATAGAAGCCACAGGCTGGAGCCTCGATGGTCGATGGATCGAAGGTCCTGTTCCTAATTTGTCTCAAGGAATGAACATGACAGAAAGTGGACAATCGCTTTAGAAATAGAAGCCACAGGCTGGAGCCTCGATGGTCGATGGATCGAAGGTCCTGTTCCTAATTCGTCTCAAGGAATGAACATGACAGAAAGTGGACAATCGCTTTAGAAATAGAAGCCACAGGCTGGAGCCTCGATGACAAATAGAGAAACCTCGAACATTCTTCTCTCGATCACCAATCAGAGCCAGCACGTGATGCCTCTCTGATGATCTACCTCTAGTCTTCTACTCATAAACGTTCACTCCCGTTTCATAGGCCGGCGACTACTGCTTCGGAAAGCCTGGCACGTCACCATGGAGATGAGGAGGTTTGGTATCGAAGAGAAATTGCCTTCGGGATACCGCTTAGCAACCGTGGATGAAGTTTTGCATTTTGAGGGCTTTCGGCTTGGAACTGATACAGACAAGCAGGATGCCGGCCCCGAATACTTCCGATATGCGGTCCTAGGCTTTTCCGGCTTCGAGAAAACGCGGCTGAAGAACGGATTTATCGACAACCGTCAGAAACTAGTTTGGAACGAATTTGCGGGCTTGTATGTGGTGGAAAAGCTTGCAATAGGTTCAGCCAGTAGCCATCCAGGTGAGCCGTCAGCAAATAATAGCTAAGCATATAAATAAATTACTTGTCAATAGATTGTGATCGTGTTATATAAGCTAGTGCCTAGTGACAGCTCCTAAACTGGTTGAACATTGAAGCTGCAGTCAGTGTAGGTAGCATGTAGAGGGAGAAGGTTAAAGCTTACGTTTGCTGCTACTAATTGTAACGGAACGTACTTTGATGCAGCAGAGCCTAAGCTAAGTCGGAAGGACCGCGCGGTGGCACTGTTGTATGCGTGTCTAGAGGACGACGCAGAGGAAGCTGAAGAGCTGATCAACAGTCAAGAAAAAGAAGAGAACATAATTCGTGAGCTATGCGATGGTGCTCCATGCGGAGGGAGTCCTTTGCATTTGTGTGCGTGGGAGGGTAAGACCAAGTGCTTGGAGCTGCTGCTGGGAGCAGACCAAGAGGCTGCGAAAACAAAAGCGAAACTAGACAACGAGACAGCGCTGCTGGTAGCCGCGCTAAGAGGACACGAGGAGGCCCTGAAGCTGTTGCTACACCATTCTGCTGGTCAATCTACCATCAACGATCAGACTAAGGATTTCCAATCTACTCCTCTCTTGATGGCCATCTGGTCCTTCAATCGCGTCCACAGCGAAGACAGTAAATCATTCGAGTCCTACCTCGCGATCTGTGACCTCCTCCTCAACACTCCCGGCATCCGCATCGATCTGCCTGATGCCTCTGGCAACACCGCCCTCCATTTCGCTGCAGCTAACGATAACTTCGATCCCTCCCGCCTCGTCACCCTCCTCCTCCGCCACTGCGGCTGTCATCTAGCAGAGAATCAAATCTTGATCGAACTCGTCGCAAAGTCTTATCGAAGGAACCGACTCTTCAATGAAGTCCCTCAAAGCAAACGACGATTTCTGCAGATCCGCAACAAGCAAGAAGAAACTCCCTTACATCTTTCCCTGTCAAGTGAGCGCATCTCTATCCAGTCTCCGCTCTTGCTCATATGTGCTGGAGCTGACATCGAGACGACCGACGCCAGCGGCCAAAACGCTTTACACCGAGCATGTGCACTTGCTTCTCGGAAAGGTATTGTCACATTACTCCGCCAGTGTTTCCTCCGGCAGGACCCGAGTCAGGAGCAAGACGGCCGTGTAGAGTGGAGTCGCTATACAATGATGCAAGATATTGCAGGCCGAACGGCCCTGCATATAGCCGCTTACTCGAGCAATATTGAGGCCGTTTCAGTCCTCCTAGATACCACACAGGTCTCGAAGCTTGTTCATGTTCGCGATTATAATGACCAGACCACGGTACATTACGTCGCTCGTTCTGAGGCGCAAGCAGAGGTCAAGAAAAAGATGGTCGAAATGTTCTTAGAGCATGCAGGGGACAAGGAACAACACTTACTCCTTTGGGCTACTGCGGAAGATCTTGACACCGCGGACTCATGCATAAAGGACGGCAGCGACCAATTAAAAGAATACCTGAACGCCAAAATGAGAGAATCGGAATCGAAAGGTGATCTTCTTAGAGATGTTTCGTTGCTGTCGCATGCTATTCGATCAGGTCGGTCTCTGATTTCTGATGGTCTCTAATTTTTTGCACCCCGTATCAGGGATGAATCTACTGGAGCTATCCTTGTCTTTGAAACGCCACGATATGACTGTGGAGTTGATAAACAGAGGCGCCGATATCCATGACGAACGTGTGAAAACCCACCCAGGTAAGTTGGTTGCTCTCTCGAGTCTCGACTCTCGAGGTTGCTCTTTCAGCTTGCACCTTTTTTTAGTGTCATAAAAACCTTTGAGGTATAATTAACCTTAAACTTTCGTTACGCAGTTTTAGAAATTTGGCGAGAATTCTTTGTCACCACTCTTCCAAAAATGAAGATTGAAGTCTAGCTAAAACTTATCAACTCGATTATTTGCGAGATTGCTGTCGAATTTGATCTACAACCTCTAGTTTTATGAAAACAAAGTTTAGTACCTAGTATGACCATGTCATTACAAAAATTGACTATGGCCTACCATGATAGAGATGGTCACCATGTTGGATGTTACAAGGACTCAATGTAGAGTTTTTTCAAATTGTTTCCAAAATTTGTGATGAACAATAATATTAACATATGTTGTCAATGCCTATTTTCAACAAAATTGCAGATCTATGCAAGCTTTTAGAGCAACACCACGGCAGAACAACTGACCAACCATCTGGTGAAGACCTCTTAGGTAAGACTCTGATATTGCTCATTGGCCAATGCTAAACTTCAAATGCTTATTTGATAATAAGTACTACTAGTATTATTTGGAAGTAGCCATAATGTCAAGGCGATGGCAAATCTAGTTATGATAGCTTTTAGCATATTACAAAAACCATACTACTTATATTTTGTGAATAAAGTATATTAATTTCTATAAATTTAGGTATGAAAAGTTAAGAAACAATTTTTTGGAATTTCCAATGAAAATGCTTATGTTAACATTGCTTCCTAGAGGAAAGTAGGGGACTCAATGGCTGGAGCTCGAGGATAGGTGCATGAATGTTCATGCTAAGAGGTGTGCACCTAGGCACCTAGTGTTATTGAAACAAGAAAAGAGTTTAATTATGATGATAGTGAGGGAAATTTTAATAGATAGTCAAGGAAGGAGATTAACATAAAGGGAGAAGAAAATGGAAGTTCTTAAAAAAAACAGAATTCTGGAATTTCCAATGAGGGGTTTTTATGTTAACATAGCTTCTTAGAGCAAAGCAGGGGAGTGATTGGCTAGAGCTCAAGGATGGGATGTATGAATATTCATGTAAGATGTGTGCAGCTAGGCACACAATATGATTGAAATGAGAAAAGAGTTCAATTGTGATGATGGGAAATTGAGAGTCAAGGTAGGAAACTAATGTAGAGGAAAAAGAGCATCTAAGGTACATAAAATCAAACAACTTACTATGCCACACATACAAATATTATTAGATCAGAGGAAAAAGAGCTAAAGATAAACTAATATTGTGACCACCTTAGAGCATCATGAGAACAAGGGTTGCTCACTTAAAAGTAAAAAATCCACAACCATTTTGTGAGCACTGTTTGAGTAATGTTTTTGCTCACCATTGGAACTAAAGAGTATTTTTTATGACTGATAATGTATTTGTGCATGTAGAAAGAAAAGACATCACAAATGCCATAGCTGTACTCCTTTTGAACCAGCATATGGGGAGCCCTATTACAGTTGGAATATTCGGCGGGCCTGGGATGGGAAAATCTAGCCTTATGCTTCAGGTGCAATTCAATTATGAGATATGACTATTGGCATCACACAATGTCATGAATTATGGATATTCTAAATATCTTACATTTGCAGGTGCAACATGAACTATTGCGAATAGCTGCATGTGAAGCGATAGCCACATCCAAGGCAATGTCAGGTTTGTCCAAAGACTCGAGGAGGTATAACTTCCCTGGTGCATTAAAAAATGATGTGGACAAATGGGCAAAACAATTGCGCCAAAATGCAACAAAAGAAATTGAAAAAATTGAGGTATGTTGTAAATTTTGTTTGCTTAGCCTCATAAGAAAAGAATTTATAAACTTGTTTTAATCTCTCATGGTGAGTCTGTTCCATCGTACATCCATGTTATGCAGTGACAAAATTTGTGTCACTAGAGAAAGGGAATGAACCAGGGGATTGATAAAGTCAAGGTGATAGGTTTGGTGGTTGTGATGATTGGCTTGATTGATATTGAGGTGGGTTTATTGGTAGTCTCTAGCTTTTAACTAACGTAAACTAGTGATGTGCCATATTATGCCCTCTTTTTAGTTTTCTTCATGTAGTTTAGTTAATAGCCTAAGGACCAATAGACTATAGTGGATCATCCATGTTGTTCAAGAGGGATTTCCATCGCCTTTGGTGTCCACAAAAGGCATCTGATAGTTTAATAGGAGTACTAGGGCACATCCTATATAGTAGGACAAGGGTAAACTGTTGTATTTCCAGACGATGACCGTTGTTGAGTACTTGTTAGGTGGACCTCACAAATGCATCCTTGACATAATGGTGATGTTTGAGGACTGGCTAAGTATGTGGTGTATTGCCTCACAAAGTTTGCTAGGAATTTGGATGCCTCCTTGGCAAACTATTGGTGGAATCCCATTGGTCTAGTGTTCTCGATCAGCTCTACTACACCTCCAAATCTAGTGGCATTTTTGTCATGTATGTCATAAATTGTTTCCACTCCTCTCGAGAAACAAAACTCTTTGCATTGCTCCCACATTGCTAGCTTAGCATCATAAGGGAGCATGAGTGATGTGCTTTGAGAAAGTTATTGCAATGTGCTTTGCAAATACTTATATTGTCAGTGAACTTGGTCCCCTTTTTTTTATATAAATAAAATAAATAATTGAATCATATTAACAGAGGGGGGGGGGCTTTAAAAAAAACACCTACAAAAGATGGCCAAACAAATGGGTAGGGCCCTAGTCCTACACTCATGCAGTAGAGGGAGAACTATATGCAGATCTACTTCAAGTGTCAGGCTAAATCGCTCAGGCATTGGCTTTCTAGAGGCTTGCCAGCCTGCTCTAATGACTTAGCCAGATCACACAGTGTGGCTTTGACCGCTCCAAAAACTACAACCTCCCTGGTTCCTGCAGGTATATCTGTCCTAAATATTACTTGGTTCCTGACAGTCCAAATGGACCACCAGAAAGCCCCTCTAATGAAAGGCCAACAGGCTTGCAGAGTGGATGGGAGTCTAGAAGAGTCTCTCAACAAGCTCAGTTTCTAATTGTTTCCAAAAGGAAAACTTCATCATTAACCTTGCATCTCCGACAGCTTTCTCTACTTTCTTCTAGCTCCCTTTGACCTCAAGGCATTGCCACATTAGGTGCATTACAGATTCTCGTGCACTCCCACATAGGGCACACATGGGAAACTTGGAACTTTTTGGCAAGCTTGGATCTTACTGGCAACCACTGGTTTAGGACTTTCTAGAGTAAGAAGTTGAATCTGCCCACACAACAGGTTTTCAACATTTACTTGAGTCTATCTCGCCACCATCCATGAGTGCGATGAAGACCCCACTTCTTGTTTAGGTTCCAAACTGGTATGTGACTTTCCAGCAAGAATCTATACACCAGTTTAGCATAGATCTTAGAGGAGTTCTCCCCAAGTACCACTACAACAGTCTCCTTCTTGGAGATCTATACAATTAGATGGCCAGGTTTTTGGAATCTTTTGTAGTACATCATTAATCAAAGCAGTCTCCTGCATTGTCAATAGGTAATTACATCAGATGTCAACTAAGGGGATCCAATTACCCCTTCCAGGGTCCCAGATTTGAGACCAAAAGCGTAACCCTTTTCTAAAAATACTGCATGCAGTCTTCATGTTTAAGTGAGCTAGGGAAGTTTCATCGTGTGTCATAGCTTTAGACCACCAAATACATTCGCTCAAACCTACATCCCCTTTAAGTGCCCCTAAGTTTCTCCATGAGCATTTATTAATTACTGTCCTCTAGGCTGAGACCAAGTCGGCAGGCAAATCAGACCCTCTGATCCGTAATGGGAACTTAGAGAAGAGTCTAGAACCTCAAGGGAGACCCTTCCAAACCCCAACCTTTGGGCTTATTCCCTTCTCAATGACCATCTAACTACCTCGATCTAAGGATTTGATTCCTTAAATAAGCACGGAAGCCACTTGCTAATCAAAGATATGTTCTTGATGCTCATATTAGGAATGCCAAGACCCCCTTGTTGTTTCGCAGATTTGAGGTCACCCCATGGCATGTAGTTCATCCTACGTCTACCTTTCTCTTATGCCCATAGAAATGCACGGAGAAATCTTTCGATCTTTTGCCACTAATGTGTCTGAATGACCAAACTGAAGCTACATACATCATAGTGGCAGAGAGTACATGCTTGATGATGAGTACTCTAGCATTCCAACCTAAGGGTACTCCATACCAGCTTTTCAGCTTATCCTTGATTCGATCTTTGAACCATTCGAAATGCTACTTTAAGGATATTCCTATTCCTAATGGGGCCCCAAGATGCCTCACAATCTGCCCACAATTAATCCCCTTGGTTTACCCCAATTTTACCTCAATTTCTAGGATTTTTTGGGGATCATCTGATGAACTTGGTTCCCTTGGATGAGTTAGCCCTATGTGTATGGTGTAGAGTGCAACAATATCTTGTTTTGCAAATACTTGTATGGGTTAGTGAACTTGGTCCCCTTTGATGAGTTAGCCCTATGTGTATGACTTAAAGTGTAAATCAATTTGCTCTTAATTGCCTTCATTTGTTTGACAAATAAATGTGAGGTTTATAAGCTTCTCATAATAATAAGGATTTATAAATCAAGCTCATGTATATAATATAAGACTTACTTCCCTTGTTTCAAGTGTAAAAGCATCGTTGACCTTCCCTTACTTCTTCTCTTTCCCTTTTGGAAATGACAAACCTTCTTCAATCTAATTTGTAGGCTAAGTGCGAATAGCGAAAGGAAGACATAACTTTCTTTAATCTAATTTGTAGGCTAAGTGCGAACAACAAAAGGAAAACACCATTTCGAAGTTATACAAGCACCGAAATTGTTGCAAGCAAGCAAAGCCTGATCAAGCATCCTTATTGAAATTCTTATCCAAGTACTCTGAGGAGCATTCATGGATATTCAAACGTCTAGCACTTGCAAATTGTGGAAGACCAGTGAGTTCTCAATCTATCCTTTGTATTTGGAATTCCTAACCGTAATGTCTTTTAGAAATTTTATAAGGACTCGGTAACAATCGGCAAGAGTTTTGGAGTTTTAAAATAAAAACCTCGTTTTTTTAAAATCAGAAAGTTGTTGTGGACAATTGAATACTTCATCAAGCGTACTCTCGTGATTAACCTATTGCATGAACGTAATTGACAAAGTAATTAAGCGGTCCTTATTTGCTTAATGCAATGTGGGGACAGGTACCTGCTGTACTCACAGTACATTACGACGCCTGGCAGTATGAAAGTAAGGACGAGGCGTGGGCTGGCATGGCAGTGGAGATTACAAAGGAAATGGAGAGATGCATGACTACGGCTCAATTGCTTCGAATATGTTGGGTCTATTCCTTCAAAAACAAACCCCGCGACATCTTTGTGAACCTTATTGTTCCCATAATCTTGACTGTCTTGCTAGGCGGCCTAATTGCATGGGTAGCATGGAAATTGTTATCCTTACCAGATAATCCTGCCCTCGACAGCTTCAAGTATGGATCTTTGCCATTGAGCGTGGTCGTGGTCTTTTGGGTTGTTCTAAAGAATATTCTCAGTATAGTGCAGCCCGTGAGTGCACAGCTTCTTGAGTACACCAAGTTGCCAGCCCATGAAGCCAAATTGGGCTACCAGCATCAAGTGATAGAAGACATCAATTTCTTGAAGCAGCAAATGTGCAAGGAACCGTCTCATTTCTTCTTATGGAAAGTGATTGCTTGGTTCTGGAGGACGGCAATTGCTGTCATCGGGAGTGACGCTGGTGATATGGGTGAAAGGACTGAATCTTTAAAGCGGATTCCCCCCAAGCATAGTCTGCGAATCGTGGTCTTCATAGATAATCTGGACAGACGCAGAGAAGAGGTGACTACCTGGAATCCTGGATCTCAAGTGATCGCTAAATTCAAGCACGTAAATAATTACGTAAGTGAATAGTTACAACAGCCAATCGCACCTAACTTCTATGCTCAATCATATGCAGCTGCTAGTTCCATTGAACTTAATCCTCACTAGTTGCGACATAAATGCTGTGATCGCCATTGACAAAGGAACCGTTCAAGATGCTCTCGACAAAGGAGATATGGATGCTGATACAGTCTCCGAAAAAAGAGTTTCGCGGGGGAAGAAGATTCTGCGTCAGTTGATTCAAATACCCATTGTATTGCCAGACCCGGGCGTCGATGAATTGAGGACCAAATTCCTGAAAGAGCAGCTGAATGACCGAAGCGATCAAGAGGACCAAAGTAGTCCTCTTCCAAGCAATAGTGCAGCGGATCATTTTCCAGAAAACAATCCTCAGCCTACACTTACCTGTTCCCAGATGTCCGATGCCGTCATTTGCAATCTACCAGCATTACAACAAGATCAATATAGGGAGGGTCGCGATAACGTCATCTTCAATCTACAGTCATTACAACAAGATCAACATACTCAAAGAGGTAATTAGTTCGTAAATCATATCCTGGGAAAAGATCTAATTGAAGGTCATTCAAACCAATTCTATTGTTGAAGGCAACAGCGTACATGACACATGGATGGTATTGTGGGTGTTTTCGCAGGATCTTCCGTGCAATCAGATACTGCTTTCCATAAACTAGGTGCATTTACGAAACCAAATTTCACAGGCTTCAAAATTCAAACCCTTTTTACTTCAGCAGTCACTTTTCGGCGAAATCCCTCAAATCAGTATTACATTTAAGGTCTAGTTTTCTGCTGCTTTTTAAAAGACAGTTGATATTGCGTGATCGTGCAGGCCAATGGACAGCTATGAATTTAAGCGTGCTCGATTCAAACTACTCCAAAGGTGAGATAGAGGTGTTCCAGCACTTGGCTAAGCATGCATATGGTGATTATCGGAGCCCTCGTGAATGGAAAAGACTCCTGAATTACCACCGTCTTGTGAGGGGTATTATGACGGACCGAAAGAGGAATAGTACCAGGATTAAAGGGTGGAAAAGGCAATTAATAGTGTGGGTGTTCGTGTGCTGGCAATGGAGGAAGCAAATGAACGACATTATCAAGGTATCTATCTTCCTCTTATTAATTTTCCACTAATTAATCCATTAATTAGTGGAAAATAGATACCCCTAATCACTAGCACTATATAAAGACCATCACAAGACCCCTAATCAATAGCATTAAATAGAGACCACCACAAGACCACCATGATATTTCCCTTAATTGGTCCATTATTAGATACTTACCTTTGAAAATCAAAATTGAGACTCTCCCTTAGCACTAAAGTTGCTTTAATGAAGACCACTACAAGATATAATGTGGTAACCTAATTGTGTTCAACTTACCACCAAGATGTGGACCAAAAGAAATTAAAATGTAAAATTGCATTTCCTACATCCATGTTTGCACATGACATTATTCTAGCTTGAAGATAAAGTTAACATTGAACAAAGGTTCATGCCAATGCACATAAGAAATTTGAGTCCATGCTAGTGCTCCCCTTTAGGCCAGGTAGCTCTTCTTTGAGTAGGGCTACTAGCTATATATAAACATACATGCACATTTCTTTATACTCAAACAACATATGTGGATTAAGAACTAGCTCTTAGAGGTAGACATGAGCATTTAGCCACTAGCCTATATCAAAAACAACATATTTGGACTAATAACTAACTTTAGAGCTAGACATCAACAATTAGCCACTACCTAATGTTAAAAACTCATTGTTAAACACATAAGTGACTTATATATGTATACTAATAAAGTCATTGATTATGCAGAATTGGTCCGAACTAGTTCTGGTACCAGATGATGTAAAGTCACTCCTCGATAAGGAAAAAAGGTCGATACGACTATTGACACGCTCATCTTTTTCTGAATCTACCGAGCATTTTTTAATGAAGTTGTCCACTGAAACCCCAGATGGTTTTGAAAAACTATTAGCTGAGAAGTCCACAGATGCGTGGGATTGGGTGAATGGGGTGTATCCCCATCTTAGCGAAATTGTGATGATGCAAAAACAAAAAGATAAAAGTATGATTGCAATGCTACCTAAAATTCAAAATGATGTGGGTCCAATTCAAGAAATTGAGCCTAATACCAAAAATGTTGGATCCACTATTGTTGACACAATCAATCTTACAGAGGGTACAGAGGAATGGAAGAACATGCAATGGGATAGGATGTTGAAAATTTTCAAGGTTGGAAAATATGATGTTAATATGCAAGGTATCCAAGCCTTCCAACAATTTCGATTTGATTGTAAGGCTGGCTATTTAGAGCTCCCCTATAGAGTAGAATCCACGAATTGAAACTACCCATCATCATGCTATAGCTTAATTAGATTTCAACCAAAGCAGACAAGGACTTGAAACTTTCCTAGTTCCACATTCATGGATGTCAATGTATGTATTTCCAATCTTGCAAATATTTGATATTTTGGTACTTGAATTGGAAAACACATGTAGTTAACACATGTAGTTTTGCATTTTTTAAATTGATTTGCATACATGCATATGCACGTGCATGCGTGTGTGTTGGTGTGTGTGCATATGCACTCGCATGGATGCATGCATGTGTGTGTGTGTGCACGCATGCGTGCGTGTGTGGGTGTGTATGTGTGCCCGTGCGTGTGCATGCGCATGTGTGTGTTGGGGGGGAGGGGGCTGGGTCGATAGGTTAGTGGGTGGGTGGGTGTGCACACTTTCACTCAAAGAAGTCACTAGATATATCATGTGCATTCTAGGACTATTTTTAAAATTTTTTTAATTTGTGAATATTTTATGACTACAAGCACCCTTTTTCTTTACAAACCTTTAAATTAAAAAAAAAGATTTTTGATGCTACCCTAGTATAAATAGAGTTGTTAAAAACATGATTTAAAAATATCCTCTATTTAGTTCACGTGATAGTCACATGTTTGTGTGCATGCACACATGGGTGCATGTGTGTGTGTGTGTGTACACAAGACCTCTTTTGCATAGTTCAATCTTAAACAATAAGGGACTAAAAAGAAGTATATTGCATATGAAGTTTACAAAAAGGCATAATTTTGTTCAAAAAAAAAAAGGAGATTTTAGAGGAGATTCGAATGTAGGTAGCATGATAAACTTTTTAGTGAAGAGTGATGCTTGAGTACCTACCACCATCCAAAAAAGAACATGGGTGAGAACTTCTGTTGACTTAGTGGGGAAGACAGGTGTCATAAACACCTCTCCCTTATTATCAAGGTCGTCGCAAAAAATTAATTAAAACCAGATGCATTCAGAAGATTAAATGTAACAAAACATGAGCCCATCATGTACGTCAAAGTTTATGGAATATTTAGGGAATATTTCCTATACCATCGCCTCAAAGGCTTTCACCCTCGAACCCCCACCAGGGGGGCCCCTGGCCCCCAGGCCCCAACAAGAATAAGGGGCTCCCACACAATCACCTTTCTACCATCAACGGTCTCATTGATAGACCTCATCTGACATGCAAGTCACGATCCATCCAGTGTCTCGGGCTCACACATGGCTTCTCATCATATGGGGACCTTACAACTTGAGCACCTTGGACCACTAGTGGTTACCAGGAGGGTGGGGCATTGAGCATATCTAATAGAGCGTTGTATCGCTTAAGAGCTCAAGGGTTGGCTCTGGTTGTTCTGAGGCATTGGGAAGTGTGAGCTGATGGCTTCTCTTGGGAGCCATTTATAGATCAGTTGCATGGGAGAAGCTTGTGTCAATGTGTCGTGGCAATTGAACGGTCAGTCAGTTTGGCATGCAAGGAACTGGCAGTGCATTTTGGCGATTGGGAGGGACTAGTGTTGATCTTGCATTTGGCACTACGGGTGTTATACTCCATGATGGAGTTCATTGGACAAGGATTTGGTGAGGATGGCAATTGTGGGAGTGAGAGCCTTATCCGAGGGAAAAGGCTTGTCAACAGGACTCGGGTTATACCTCATACATCCTTGGATGGTGCGGTTGCTACAGAGAATCCAGTACGAATGGCATAGATTGCATTGGTCTTGGTGGAGAGTTGGGGCACTATTGGAGTCTCATTTGAACATCGGAGCTGGGTCGAATGCTGAGTCAGTGGTTGGATCGGACGCATAGTCTTTTCTTTTGCTTGAAGTGGATCGTAATTGGACATCTTAGTCGGATTGAAATCAGACTGTGTTGTCAGAGCAAACTCAAAAAGACTCATTAGATTGGAGTCAGGATGGTAGGATTCATGTCGCACATGTCGGGCGGATTGGAGTTGGAGTCGTTTGTCCACTCGCGCATGCCCATCAGATTGGAGTCGGAGTCGAACACACTAGTCAGACTTGGATCATACTCAGAGTTCTCAATCGTGGGTATCGTAGCAGTTGAATTGGAGTCAGACCCTTCGTGGTCGAATCACCATTGGGTCCAAGCATTCCACCATGGCCACGTCTGCTAAATCCCGTGTACCTTCACCACTTATGTGATTGGATCTGTATGGTTTAGAGCATAGCTGAGTTTTGCTGGAGATGAGACAACTCGTTTCTTTTGTGTTTGTCAGACTGGCGTCATGGACTTTGTTCTCTGAAGCTTAGCTTTATCTTTCGCGGATTGAGCCTCTAAGTCTGGATCTTCAGATGGGTTGAATGAAGTGCCTCCCTAAGAACGAAACAAGTTAGGAAAGATAAGAGTGTTGATTGTAAGACAATGGTGATACTCAAATGACAACGATGAGGATTAAGGTATACTCACATGATGCGCCACCACCTTGCGCCAATCAATTTAGATTTCTTCATCCTCCTCTTCAAACCAAGAGTAGGCTCCAATCTTGAATGCCCTTTGGTACTCCTCATCAGTTGGAGGCCTACCAATTATAGATTCCTGTGGATCCAAATTCAAGGAGTTAGATATGAATGACAAAACATTTGAATGACTAAAATATTAGATATTCAGTAGAAGATAAATACATACTTACCACCCATGCCTCATTGCCTAGTCTGCCATTGCTCCCGATGTATGAAGGACTTAGGGTCTATAGGCGTCTCCTCACCACCCTCCTCTGAGTCACGAACGCGCATCTGGATTCTCCTTGTACTCCTTCACTTTCTTCCAATATTTCGGGTCTGCCCACCCTGGCTTGGGCTTAACTAACTTAATAGCCTTCCTAAGTCGTATCTAAAGGACTTAAGGAGCTCCCCCATGCACGTAAGCATAGCATTTTGATCAAACCCATACCCATTAGGATTGGGAGATTTTCTCTTTATGGCATCTATGACGGATTCCTTGGCTTTATTGTCTTGCTGTTTCCAAGGTTTGAATATGTACTTTGGGAAGTGGGTGCTCATCAACCTCCGCATGTAGCTTATGAGCCGCCTCCCCTCATCATTCTCTATAACTTCCCCAACTGTGTTCACAAAGTAGTTGAGGTCCTCGGGCAAAACATAGTCTGAAGGATGCATGGTGGTTCGAGTAGCGGATCCAGACCACAAAGTGGGAGTAGTGGAGGTAACGTGAGGGGTGGAGCGAGCGCTTAACAAGCAAGCAGTAGGGGAGCAAGTGGTCTCTGGGGTGCTGTAGCCTATGAGAGGGGAGGGCAAGGGGCCATACTGGAACTATGTCTCATGAACAAGGGGAGATCTGGAGCACTGGGAGTGTGCAGACTCGTCTACATCTCCCATGCCACCACATCAGCCTCGACCCTCACTACTCTTTCTTGACCTATGATGGTGATGCCCAGGTGATGATCCCTTGGAAGGGGCAACAAGGGATGGTTGTCAGCCCTTGAGGAGCCCCCTAAGGAATCGGCTGAGTGGAATCAAAGTCATCTTGAGAGTAGAGCCATGAGCTCTCCTCCTACATGGAGTCCCTTGATCATCGGGAGTCTACTCTCCGGATGGGCGACGTGACGACATGTCTAATTTAACAGGATTCGACAAACACTCGACAAACACAAACACAAACATGAAATCGAATTAGAAGCGAAAAAGCAACAAATACTTACATTTTACTACAAAGACAATATACTACTTAAAATTTAAGTTCAATTTACTAAAACTCTAATAAATTCGTATTGATAAACAAGATTGATCTCCATAGAAGACATTATCATGTATCTAGATCTGTAAACAAAATTTGTCTCCAAAAGAGACATTCTCATGCATATGTTAAATATAAAAGTTTTCTACTGCCTCGGGGGGGTCACTATGTATAAACCCTCTATATCACGTGCGTTCAAGGCCTATATTTAAAGTCCCTTATCTGTAAAAAATTTCATTAATAAAATGTACCCCTTTTCTATACAAATCTATAAATTTTTTCCAAAACTATTTTAAATTGTCCCTTATGTATATTTATTTCTGTAAATTTTATAAATAAAAAAAATCCTTCTATTGAACTCATGTGATAGGGTTACATATGATGAGTGTCCCCCCCGAGTCTACTGCTCTGTGTTACCACCACTCGTACCGTCCTCTTGATGGCTAAAAGGGTCAATGAAGACCTCATCCTGCACATCTTGTTCTATATATTGGTACTCTTCTTGGACAATGTACCCATGGTCCAAGAAGATATCAACACAATCCATTATCTCCTTCACCGTCTCCAATTTATCAATTTTGTGCCCAAACTAATTCCTCCAAGATTGCGGAGGGTCCTCATCTTGAATCTTGTAACTTGCAAGAAATGCTCCTCCCTTGAAGATCTATCTTGACCCCACCCATGTGCATGCACTTCCACATTATACTTCACCCATTCTTCATCATTTTTAATTTTCTCTGCAACATGGGATAGCAGGAAATCCAAGTGCTATATAGTGGCAACATGAGGGAGAGGGTTTGGGTTTAGGGAATATTGTCGGGGATTTGGGCGGTCCATTAATCTGGGTTTAAGGGTGTTTAAGAGGATTTAGGAGGGGGGGATTTAGGGGGTGTTCAGGGCTTAAGGGGGTTTAGGGTTTTTTGGGAGGTTTGGGGGGGTTAGGGAATTTGGATGGTTTTAAGGGGTTTGGGAGGGTTTAGGGGGTGTCGGGGTTTAAGGGGCTTTAGGGTGTTGGGTCTTTAGGGAATTTGGATGGTTTTAAGGGGTTTGGGGGTTTTTGGGGGATTTGGGTGTTTGAATTAATTGGGGGGGATGGTTTTAGATGTGTTAAGTGGAGAGGATGAGTAGTAGTGACAACTCATCGGGTGGGGGCAACCTCCCGGGAGTGTGGAGTGGCTTCGCAAGAGATTGCCTTGTCCTTGCATGCATTGCAAGCGAGGGGTTCGTCATCGGCGCCGTATTGTCATGCACCACCAGAAGCGGATATTGGTTGTCATGATAGTGCATCATCGGTAAACCAATGATATTTGAGTGATTCATGGATATTTATATTGCGTGCACATATTGCACACACTAACCTTGGGTCATCATACAAGATGAGGAGAGCAGCGAGGCAGCACATGCAACATCACCATAGTTCGAGCTAGATGTGATCCTCTAGAGGAGGATGAAGGTATGGCAGACATGATGGATTCTATTTTTTGAGGCACCATGTGAGATGGGGGTGAGATGTCTGAGCATGAGGCCATGATGCAAGATTTGGCATCAACACACTTGTATGATGGTGCGAGGATGACAAAACTATGAGCTTGCCTCTTGATCTTGCATTTACAGGCAAAGTATGGCTAGTCACAAGTGTCAGCCTTGATGAGATTAGTGCAAATCATGTTTAGAACCTTGTTCTTAGTATCTCTTTCCTAATTCTTTTAATTAGTATCTCATTCTTCAGGTTTCTTGGATATGTAAATTGCAATAGGTTGATACAGAAGATGTTGCCTGCCCCAAATACCATGCCCAATTCCAGAGACGAAGCCAAGAAGATGTTGATGATGGTTGGGATGACCATCCACTTGCCCTAATGATTGCATTTTGTTTTGTCATGAGTATGGCAATTTGGTTAATTTTTTTGAAGTGTGGAGCACATCGCTACAGATAGGTATTGATGGGGGAGATGATACCAGTGAAGGTCTTGAGACATTTTCGCATCATCCCTAGAATAAACACGTGTTTAGATGCAAGTCCAATGCATAACTAATGACATGGCATGCCACATACCGGTCCCCCGATGACACCTTGAGGATCCCTACAGATTGTGTTGCTTGGAAGCACATAGACAACATGTGGCCAGACTTTGTGAGGGGTGTTCAAGGCTTAACGGGGTTTAGGATTTAGGGTTTTTTGGGGGGTTTGTGGGGGTTATGGAATTTGGATGGTTTTAAGGGGTTTGGGAGGGTTTAGGGGGTGTCGGGGTTTAAGGGGCTTTGGGGTGTTGGGTCTTTAGGGAATTTGGATGGTTTTAAGGGGTTTGGGGGTTTTTGGGGGATTTGGGTGTTTGAATTAACTGGGGGGGATGGTTTTAGATGTGTTCAGGTGGAGAGGATGTCAAGTAGTAGTGACAACTCATCGGATGGGGGCAACCTCCCGGGAGTGTGGAGTGGCTTCGCGAGAGATTGTGTTGTCCTTGCATGCATTGCAAGCAAGGGGTTCGTCATCGGTGCCATATTGTCATGCACCACCAGAAGCAGATATTGGTTGTCATGATAGTGCATCATCGGTAAACCAATGATATTTGAGTGATTCATGGATATTTATATTGCATGCACGTATTGCACACACTAACCTTGGGTCATTATACAAGATGAGGAGAGCAGCGAGGCAGCACATGCAACATCACCATAGTTCGAGCTAGATGTGATCCTCTAGAGGAGGATGAAGGTATGGCAGACATGATGGATTCTATTTTTTGAGGCACCATGTGAGATGGGGGTGAGATGTTTGAGCATGAGGCCATGATGCAAGATTTGGCATCAACACACTTGTATGATGGTGCGAGGATGACAAAACTACGAGCTTGCCTCTTGATCTTGCATTTGCAGGCAAAGTATGGCTAGTCACAAGTGTCAGCCTTGATGAGATTACTGCAAATCATGTTTAGAACCTTGTTCTTAGTATCTCTTTCCTAATTCTTTTAATTAGTATCTCATTCTTTAGGTTTCTTGGATATGTAAATTGCAATAGGTTGATACAGAAGATGTTGCCTGCCCCAAATACCATGCCCAATTCCAGAGATGAAGCCAAGAAGATGTTGATGATGGTTGGGATGACCATCCACACTTGCACTAATGATTGTATTTTGTTTTGTCATGAGTATGGCGATTTGATTAATTTTTTTGAAGTGTGGAGCACATCGCTACAGATAGGTATTGATGGGGGAGATGATACCAATGAAGGTCTTGAGACATTTTCGCATTATCCCTAGAATAAACACGTGTTTACCAATGGTGTAACTAATGACATGGCATGCTACATACCGGTCCACCGATGACACCTTGAGGATCCCTACAGATTGTGCTTCTTGGAAGCACATAGACAACATGTGGCCAGACTTTGTGAGGGAGCCACACAATTTACATCTCGGGCTCACAATGGATGGTGTGAACCCTTTTGGCTTATGCTCGACATCTTGGTTGACATGGCCCATAGTCTTGGTGAACTGTAATATCCCGCCATGGCTAACAATAAAGAAGGGACACCTCATGCTTCCCTACTTGTGCCAGGGAAGTACAAGGACAAACATATGAATGTGTACATGGCACCCTTGATTAAGGAGCTATAGACTCTGAGTAGACCCTATGGAGGGGCATTCATGTCTTTGATATTTCTAGATCCCCAAGGCGGGCCACATACATTTTGATGTGGACCATGCATGAATATCTAGGATATGGGGAGTGCATAGGTACGTGCTTGTGCATGCCTATTGACACCTTTATGCTTTATTGTGGTGTGATCTATGCATGTCTAATGACCTAATTGTGCATGCATATATGTAGGACTTAAAACTCAAGGGTACTATGCTTGTCCTATTTGTGGCCCTAGTTTGAATGTATGGCACTCCAAACATATGAGGAAAATGGTTTATGAAGGTCATGCTCAATACCTTCTGCTTGATCACCCTGCACATAAAGGTCAACTTGATCCACCACCGATCCATAGGAAGGCAAGTGACTAGATTCAGGATTGGAGAGCTATTAGGGAGGAGCCTTCTCCTGGTATGGAATGGTTGTTGATATTTCATGAGCTTCCATATTGGGGTGAGTTACAAATCAATCATGTCTTGGATCCCATGCATATCTTCAAGAATGTCGGGGCTTCTATTTAGGCACACTTGGTTGGTGACAAAGAGGATGCCTCACTTGTGGCCCCAAGAGTCTGTGCGTAGAACCCAAGAGCATAGCTCTACAACTCAAGAGGGTGGTTCAGGAACCCAAGAGTGTCCTCCTAGAATTGTTCTCCCAAAGGCACCATGGATCCTTTCCAAGGTAGAGGAGGCAAGGGTGAAGGTGGACGTTGCATCTTTTTGGGCACCCACAAGACATTGCCTTACGGGAGCACTTACAAAGGGCAATAAAATTAGTGGCCGCAAGTCCCATGATTGGCACAAGGTCTTATAGGTATTCCACATGTTAGCTTGAACACTTAGTAGAACTAATATTGTGATGCGTTCGTGTAACTTATATGATTGTGATACATTGTTATTACTCCTTTGTTGCTTGGGTAGTTTATCCTCCCAATTACAGTGAGAGGATGCTTATCAGAAGATGTTAGAAAAGCGATCTACAAGATCAATGGCATTGTAAGGTATGGTTAATATCATATCACCTTCATTATATTTCATACAATTTTAAATATTGAATCTTACAGGTGCATGTGGATTAGGTGGATCTCAGAAAAAGAGATCTTTGTATCGAACATTGAGAGGGCTAAGGTGGATTCATTGAAGCAGTGTGCTTACTTGAGAAGCACTTTCCCTCAAGTATTATGATGACTCAGGGGACAATCCCTATGTAACCTATTTGTAGTATTTCCTAGTATTTCCTCTATAAATTTTGGGAAATTTTATAAATCCCCTTCTGTAAGTATATTTATTTTCCTAGAGGAATTTTAAAAGTCCTTATGTGAGTCATACACTACTACTTTTGGAGTCCCTTTAGGTAGGATGAGATATTTAGACTGCAAGATCTCTACATCACCGGCATTATTTGAAACTACAGACAAAAAATTGAGGTATCGACTGCAATAATGGGCAATGCATAAGTTTAAGATGGGTTTGTATCTTGATGATGCCATAAGGCAAGAGAAACAAAGAATAAAACATATGTGCAAAAATTAAGAGGAACAAATATCAAACAAGACAAATCATGTGTGCCATACACCAAGAGCAAAGAATTGTGCAAAGTCACTTGAAACACGTAAAGAGCTCAAGAAACAACCTTTATAAAAATACTACATGAAAGATTGGGAGCTTTTATAAATGCTTTATATCTTTCAATTTTTTACAAAACCATATGTATGGGTGTTTTAGCTAGGAGAAGGGATTATAGATTAGCCAATTTTACAAAGCATTCAATGACGATATATAATATTTATTTCTTGCCAAATACAAACATCTACTAAGTCATATCAAACCATGGTATTAAAACCATAGAGGCTACATTCATACAACATCTTGTTGTACCCGATGCCAAAATAGCATTTTCAAACTTGCTTAATGGCATTCATATAAACAAAAGTACCCAGGCGGTTGCAAATCATCCACTTCTGTGATTCAAGGTCCTGCAAAAAAATAATTTAAAAAATCCATCAAGACAAATCAAACTAAACTCAGCGCATAGTAATAATCATAATAAAGCTTTTATCATATTAGAAAGATAACAAAGAAGCCCCTACCAAGTGCATTTAATGCCCCTTTACAAAGTCATTGAATACATTCCAATCATTCTCATCTAAAGTATACTTATTGCTATTACACTCATAGGTGAGGTTTGCCAATGCAATTACACTCTCAATATTTATCATGTCAAGGTCTGTAAGGTCATATGTGAAGCATCTTGAAACTTTTGCCTTTTGATACCACCCAAGCTGGACTTCTACTCCAAAAGGTCTATCTGAAAGGTTGAACCCTCTTTTATATTCCACATACCCCCCACCAACCTTTCTCCTCATTTTTTGAACTCGTCCAAGGTACCATATAGCTTGTGTTTTCTTTTTTTGCAAAGATCTTGGATTGCATTTCCTTTTGCTTTTCCTTGTTTTGTGTTCTTCATGAAAGAATACGGCACAATCGGAACCTATTCCAAATAGGTTCTCATTTGATGTAGCAAGAGGTATATCTTCCTTAGAGTAGTATACTCCTTGGCGAACCCTTGTGAGTCTATCTTTAGAGAGTGGGGGATTTCCATTAAGTTGGCTTACCAATGTGGACTTGAAGAGAGTTTTACCATCAATGGTAATAACTGGGCTCACTGCTTCTTGTTCATCTAGGAGAGAATCCACCACATGTCTAATTTCACTTATGGAGGCATCGTTGTCATTATCATCTATTTCTAACACATGAACTGCTTGACATTGGTCTTCTTCTTCAGAATCAGATTCTTGTGAATATGCATATGCAAATCCATTTGACCAAGGTTCCATCCACCACTTCATATTCTCACCCTTTGGCTTCATATGCAAACTTTCACACCTTTCTTGAGCACTTTTTAGTCCCTTCTTCAATGCTTCGATGATTTTATCATCAGTTGACACACACTCATAGTCCCCTAGATTAGCTTCTCGCATGTTCTCTTTGAGATTCAATTCTCTCCAGACATGTTCTTGCTTCTTATGTGCCCTTGTAAATAGAGGACTATCCTCTTTGCATTCAAAGTGTGCAAGCCTATTCATACTACCTGCACTATGTAGCATATCCATCAAGTCATAAGCGCGTTCTTGTCCCACCATGCTTCCAATCTTACTGAAGAAGATTTCAACTGCATCTGAACCTGTAAGATGTAAAGGACACCTCAGGCCTGGACAAAATTCTCTAAAGTACTTGATCAGTAGGACCACAAAATGGCATGAGAGTTGCACATCTAAGAAAGCTTCCTTAGTTATGAAGTTTCTATTCAACGTATAGTTGGCATGATGAACAATCCAAGACCTCCAAATTTGAAAGAAAAACGAAACTTTGCCCGCAAGATAGACTCGATCCACAAGATTCAAATGTGGAGATAAGAAGATGTCGATGTAGTCCCCAGCAATTTCAAGATAAGCTTGTGTTCCTAGCATGCTCCTCTCTTTTCTATGAATTCCATTGTTTGCCAATTCTCCCAAGCACCATTGCACTTGTCTACTGCATATTCTTTGAGCTCCAGCCCAATTTTGGCGGTCATCTCGCCTAATGTCTCCCTCCCTTAGCATATGCTTGTCGATAGAAAAAGCATCATACACAATAATGACATGATTTAAGGTGATCCAAACATTGCCAATAGCCAATTGACGCTTAGGCTTGTCAAGAACATTGACTAACTTTTTTCCATTATGTACAAAATCTTGATCATGGAGCCCAAAAACTTGATTTTCTAAAACTTTTGCTGAGAGAGGCCATCCATCCCATTTTATCCCAAATCCACTACCTTTATTTCAAAGACCCCATGGATAGGCATGAATCAAAGACCCCATGGATAGGCATGAATCAAAGACACAAATATCATTGGCTCTAGCATTGTTACCTTAGATGTATGAGCATGAATCTTGGATGTATATTTATTGGAAAGTTTACAACCTCTACACACTAGCATTTATGCAATGGTCCCCTATATTCTACACAAAATATTTCCAAAGAGGAAAACAACATCAAAAGTCGAATAAACGACCAAGTGTTGAAGCCAAAACTATTATACAACATTGATAACCTACAACGACACTGAAAGCCAAATAAATGACCATGTGTCGAAGTTTAAACATTTGTTTTATGAAATAAGCTATGACAACACTGAAAGCTGAATAAACGACCTAGTGTCGAAGCCTACTTATTTTATAAATTATATATCTAAGGAACAACACCAAAAGTCGAATAAACGACAAAGTGTTGAATCCTATTACTCTTCTAAGGTTGAGAGATGACACATACAGTCGAATGATACGACCAAGTGTCGAGCTAGTTTCAAAACAATGAGAAGGAGTCCTTGTAACGACATCAAAGGTTGAATATTACAACCAAATGTCGAAATGCAGACTTACTTACTTAACCGCACATATAATCGAGTAATACGATCCAATGCGGAAAGATAAGCACCATGCAAATGCATGGCCCAAGTAATTGACTCAAATATTACATTACAAATCAGATGATCGACGTATTATGTCGAAATGCCAAATACGACACTACGTCGATATCTAATAGTCATGTAATATCAAGAATAAAAAAGTTATGACATTGACATACTATATGAAAAGACGACACTACATCGAACATACGTGAAGAAGAAACCCCCCCCAAAAAAAGCTTATCAACTTATCAAAAATTTGCCAACAGATGGGTTACTGAGCAGAGAAAGAAAAGCTATCATACCTTTATTTCAATTATAGTTTTGATTTTGGATTACTAACCAGGCACAAAGCGAACAGAGTCTCCTTGGTGACCTACACAAATCCAAGGGACAATTAATAGAAATCCTCTCAATAGAAGGCAAGCTATAAACTCCAGTCGAGTCGTTCCCAAAACTACCTTTTCGAGATGCAGTGCCTTATGAACAAACTTATTAGAGAGCTTATGTAAGGTAAAGGGGAAAAAAGTAAGGTAAATGAGGAATCCTAAGCTATGGATGAGCAACCCAACTTCGAATTGCGCATATTAGACTCCAAAATCTTACAGTCAACCAACGACTGAACCAGGGTTGATAAACTAGTGGCCCTTACTTCACACAATAATTGTGAGTGTGGAGGACAGCATCTTGGTTCCTATAGTGGTAGTCTGACTAATCTCCAATCCTCTTCCACTACATAAAGAACCATTTCACCTCATTGATCCCAAAGAAAGCAAATAACCTGGTAGTGGAACTCCTCTACCAGAGAAGACTCCCAGCCAATGGATGCATCTCCTTGTCCCTCCCTGTGAGATTGAATCTAAACAATCCAGAGGGTTGGCTGTATCAATCTGCACAACAAGGTTCTGACCACCTTGAAGGTCCTGAGTAATGCTGTTCCTCCCTCTTAATGCTCCATGCATATACTAATTTGAGGGTGCATCCCTGCAAAGAGTAGAGATGAGAGAGCAGGCATGAAAGGGATGCAAAGTGGGGTGGGCATATTTTTACCCCTTCTCTCATATTACTTCCCCTCTCCCTTCCTGTCAAGGCCTTGTAAACTTTGCAGGGGCTTCGCCAACCCCCCTTCCACACTTCCTCCTCCCACCCCCCACCCACCCCCCCTAATCTCTCATATTACTTCCCCTCCCCCTTCTTGTCCAGGCCTTGAAACATTGTGGAGGCTTTGCCACCCTCCCCTTCCACGGCTCCTTCCCCGCAATCCCCCATCCCAAACAAAACAGGGAATTAAAAAACAAAGGTTCCTGTGTTGCATGTCCATCTACCCACAATGCTATGCAGGTGTCAAGTCCCTGATCTCTCCTCATTTGCAGGCTCACAGGTGGGGCACTGACCCTATACAGAAAAGTCATAGCCTGCCATGTGGAACCCTGTTTTAATGATACCATCATGAGTGAGTACGACAAGGAATGCACAACAGAAGGAGAGACGGGGAGAGGTTGGTCAATTTGAGCACCCTTTGAGAGGATGACTATATTCAGTTAAGAGAGGAGCTGGAGAGGAACACAACAAAACAAAGACCCCTCCTTTGTGGAAGACTTTTTCTTAGAATACTGATGTACAAATTCTTATCAGATCCACAACTTAGTTGCCGTATAGATGATAAAATTGGGATATATTTACAAACACTGACCATAAAAGGTTTCAAATACAGGATGTACAAATGAGGGGCTTACTAACAATTCCAGATGTTCCATGATGGATCTATGGGTCTAATGAGCTGGACAAGTAACTATTAAATGTTAGACAAATATATTTTGAATAACTCCAGCATTTTAAACATCCAACATAATCTTTTCAACATTACCAGAAGCTCTATCAGTATTTGTAATGTCCTTGGACATCAACATGTATCCCATCCCCAATGAACCCCAAGACCAAAAATGTTCCATGTAATTAATATGTCCCAAAGGGGAACACTCGTTAATTTCCCATCACCATACCTTAATGTAGCAATGCGGGACTGGTGGGCCAACCCGACCAACAGAAATATCATCCCATTCTGAAAAGGTTACTCTAGCACAAGTTTCAGTGAGACCATAACCTTGTCCAATGGGTCCATGAAGATAAAAGGATACTTCTACTAGGATTTTGAAAACATGCTAGAATTCTATTTAGACAGCTTCCAAAAAACTAGCATAACTGGCACAACAGGCAACTGTAATAACATGCCTCACAATGGTAACCTCAAAATGACAGTCTAGAATGAAAAGGTCATAATATTAAATGGAGTGTAAGCATTTCTTGTGAAGCTTTGATTTTTATTACAGATTTTGACAAGCATTGTGACACTTGTAAAGAAGGATCCATGCACAATTGACCTGGCACGCGAAGATGGTTACTGAGATTAAAATATTTCTAATCATAAATTATTCCACTTGTCAACCCCAAAATATCTAATTTATTTGCTAGATTATATTGCTTGTCTGTCCCCATGGCTTCCAAAAGATCTGTCAAAGAGATTTAAAGACTTGGCCTTTATAGAGAGATACAAGAGAGCATTCCATGAAACTCTTCAAGTTTTTGTGCATGTTGGAGCCTAATGCTCACTTGTCGCTGAAAGACAAAAATGCATGGAGCTATGCTATTTCCATCGGGGGAAAAGTCTACATATGCAATGGGATGGTCAATTTTACGTACAAAGCCTGTAGGCTGATAAGAGCCCTCCCACAATCCTCATAGTGCAAAATGAGGAAAAGCATACCCTGACCAATAAAGAAAATGCATTATGTGGGCATAAGGCTATTATAATTATACAACTCATAAACTTTTAGGTATCTTATGCCATCTCTGAAAATTCATTCTGACAGCAGAGCGCTTTGTAAAGTCCCAACATTTATAGTAACTATAATTAATATTATTACTATTTATTTCTTATATTGATTCAATGTTTGATAGGACATGTACATTGTGATCGCTGATTTCATTTCGAGGATCCTCATCTAGATTATATCTGTACGCTTTCTTGGCCTTCAAAATTGCATGGTTTACCCCTAAACAATTGTCAATGAGCCCTGAGCAAGATGATCTTGCAGCCATTCTCTCTTTATCATAATCAATTGCACTATCTATAATTTTGTAGCTACATCTTGAAACAGCCAACCGTTACATGAGTGGAATTGTGCGTTGGGAATTGCTCATGTTTTGATTCCACTATTCTTGATGTTGAATGGGCATTTACGATATCACATTTTGGAGATCTAGCTTGCAACAGAAATAGTAGAGGTTGAGTAAGTTGTGCATGCTACTACTCATTTCCTACATAGAGGTGGAGTAAGCTCATAGTAGGGGCTGTGGTTTGGATTGGCCTACAAACGGGAGACTCCATGATAGAGATCCTGGTTGTTGATGGCAAGCATCGCCCCTCTTTCTAGGGTTAGCTTATAAAGAGCCCCCTAGCTGTAGACTCTTGGATTGTTGGAGGAGACTTCAACAATCTAGAGTTTGAGAAGAGGTAGGGTGAAGCCTCCTCCTTAGTGATGCCGTCTACCGAGTGAAGTACTTGGGAGCAGTTCATTTTACAACCAGTGGCCATGACCCCTAGAGGGAGGTGTAGATCTCCACGCTCCCCAGTAGTCTTTGCTACTACTTTGGTTAGCATCACATTCATGGTTTACTCAAGAGATTTGACAGATTTTGTGGGGGGCTGAGCGATGCATAGAGGGGGAGCCATAGGTCTTTTGGCAGCGACAACAATGTCAGATCACTCCACAAATAGGATGCACCGAGAGTAGCCCCGTCATGGACTCCGAGAGAGGGGGTCCGCATTTTGTTACAAGAGGAAGAGGTCTCTTATCCTACTTATGCCTTTCACCTATTTATCCTTTCTATCCTCTTTCCATTGCTCCTATCTCTTTCCCTTCTTTCATGCATTTTAAACATCCAACATAATCTTTTCAACATAATCTTACAGTCAACCAGCGACTGAACAAAATCAAACCAACGTCCACGGAGTGATGAGGATCCCATGAAACTGATTTGCATACATGTGAAAAGCCATGAATGAAAGTGGGTATCTCTAAAAGGGATTCGGAGTATCATGAGGTAGACGAAAGAATCCATTATCGAGAATGAATATGCCCTGTAAGCACATTTCAAGCGAGCTTATGGGCCGTGATGTCATCACTTATGTTCGTTAGTCTAGGATATCAAGAGCATTTCTATTGGAACTAAGACCATTAAGGTCTCATGCACACACGGAAGATCCAAGAGGTCGCAACTCTTGGTAACCGTCGTATCAACAACTATGTAATCGACACATTCCAAAGATTCAACACAATCAATTCTATGTCTATGCGCACGACTCAGATTTCTGCATGGTATCAAGCTGGGCATGGACCCAAACTAGCCATGGACTTCTGCGACCCACAAGTCTCCTAATTCTCCTCAATGAGGAAGACGATCGAGCAGAGAACACAGTCTTGCGCTAGCCCAAAATCAAAGGGCAAAGTCAATATGCAGCAAACATAGACCTGTAAAACAAAGGCGACCTGCAGGCTACAAATGCAGATGCTCCTAAGGGAAAGACCCAGCAAGACCTGGCAAAAAGAAAGGACCAGGCAAATATTAAAGCATCTTCCCGTCAGTAGGATTCAAAAACATATATATTTATGCAAGAGTAGGCAAACAAGCCCGTCAGTGGGCTCTGTGGCTGACTTTGTCCTGCTTGGAACAATTCTCCTCTGCTGAAACTGACACTGACTCTTTCTTCTTGGGCTTTGTCTCCTTTTTCTGATCCGCCTTCTTTCTTCCTACAATCTCACACAAGATGTTGAGGATGATCACAATAGTACAAATTTTCTCCTCTTACTCTCATTGTTTGAAGACTTGCCATCCCCTAAAAAAATACTTAAGCCTTACTGGGTTTACATTTGCAAAAGCAGTTAATGCTTTGTTGTTGCCATCTTACCCTGCAACTTCAACCTAGCTTCCTCCTGGAGCAACAGAGGACAAACCTCCTTAAAGGTGAGAGGTTTCAACTTTACTCTAGCCATTAGGGCAGTAACCAGCCCATTGAAGCTGCATGGAAGCTTGCTTTTGAATAGCCTGGCAAGCTGACTGATGTCAACCTTTTGACACACCGAATGAGGTGCCATGGATACTTGTGTAGCTTCCCTAAAGTTTCCGTCAACCTTGAATCCTTTGCACTCACTGCAAATCTCTCTTGATCAATGCACACTCGCTCAAGTGAAAGCAGCAAAGGCCTCTACCTTTAGTCACCTTTGAAGCAGACCTTTGCAGTAGGCTACGTGGCTTTGCCAGCCCAAAATCAAAGGGCAAAGTCAATATGCAGCAAACATAGACCTGCAAAACAAAGGCAACCTGCAGCCTACAAATGCAGATTCTCCTACGAGAAAGACCCAGCAAAACCTGGCAAAAAGAAAGGACCAGGCAAATAGTAAAACAGCCAACGACGCTGCAATAGACATAGATCTCCATACCCTCACCGAAGGGCAAAGACAAAAAGAAGGGCACATGCCAGAGCTTGCGACTGTGATCTCAAACTGTGTCACCCCGCTTGGAGGCCCTGTGTTGCAGGCCTGTCCAGCTCACCCTCCTTGAATCGCCCACATGGTTGCTCCTTCCCACATGGGCGTGGTTCCCACTCTCCACACTGATTCCAGCCATTGTAGAGCTGGAAGCTCCCTGCACCTGCCCCCGATCTCCTCTTTCAATTCCCAATATTTGACACACAGTGTTGAGGTGGCATTGTTCACCACATTCAGAGTGGTCGCTGAGACCATTGCCACAACTGCTCAATGTCAGCCAACTTAAAGCAAAGGCCTCATCAAGCAAGCAGCAAGGAACTATAACGGAATTGCTAATGCACTAAGGTCTTTCTCACCGAAAATGGAAGATCAAGATGAGGGTAGACTCCAACCCCAAACAGGAGCAGAATTTGACGAAACAAAGCCAGACATCCAAATGTGCGACGATCCCAGAATGGTAAAGAAAAAGAATTCTTTCTTTCTTTGCCTTATGATTAGCACTCCCTTCCATTCCGGTGAGCCACAGGGCCAATTGCAAAATCAACAAGAGCCTGAATGCGATCCTGGAGATGGAGACCTTCGACGACCAATGGCAACGGCTGCACCAGACCATCTCATGCATGCAACGATCACAGTGCTGCAGCCCAAAGCAACCAAGATTACGATAGGTCCAATAGCAGTCCTGGAGAGTTGGGCAGTAATCTACAACCTGCAAGAGATCAAAAGGAATTCAGGGAAGCCTTAATGGAGGAAGGTAAAGCGTTGCATGCTCAAGGAATCCAGGGAAGGGGAAGCCTTTGATAGATCCACATCAGGGTTCGAAGAGGAAGAAGTGGAGAGGGTGTTGATTTAGCAAGAGGGGTTCATGGAGGATGGGGGAGAAGGAGATGGCGAGGAAGATGGAAGAGGATTAGGAGGGGATTTTAAAAGCGGCGGCCCATTAAAGGGCCATTAAATTTTGGCAGCAAGATTTAGCAAGATTAAGATAAGATTGCATGAGCTATCACCTTCACAGCTTGTAGAGAGCTTGCAACCATATATCATTTTATTCCATATTTCAAGAATATTCTCACAATATTGCACAACCTAGACATCATGGTTGGATTGATTTTGCGATTGCATCCTCGACAATTCTTCTCCTATGGTTGATAGTGAATGGGAGAGGACTTGTGAGAACGTTCTAAAACAAGATGGCCTCATTGTTGAATTTTATAAGGGATTTTGGCATGTCATTTAGGATGTTTTGGTTAGTATACTTAATTTTATGTGTTACAATGGTGTTCTATTAGAAGGCATGACTAATGATTTGAGTTAGTAGACAGAGCTGTGATGCCCATCAAGGAGGCACCAAGGCTCCAACTGAGGCAACATTGAGCCTTGGAACAGTGGCTACCTCTCTAGCCAAGACCAGACGAGAGACCAGATCAAGCTCCCTCTCATTGCTCTACGCTAGGAGGTAGGGTGAGACAAAGGTCTCTTGTAGAGCAATGGGTGCTAGGGCCTAGCCAAAGGAGTGAAACTTCATGACCGATGATGGCAAATAGATTCTGAACACAAGAGTTGCATTGTCATTGGTGTAGAGATGATAGAGGGAAGAGGATGGAGATGTAGGCATTTAGCAAATGTATATTCCACCCCATAAGATCCATAGCTCGTAATGGGTGGAATCAATGTCAAGAATTAAAAATCTTAACAAGGCAATAGCAGTTTGATGGTGAAAAGTACAGTGCACCAATGCATATTTTCCATAGTTTCCACGCACACCAAATATTTGTGCATATAGCCATGGTGGCTGCCCCTTGGCCTCCTTTGCCCCACTCTCTCCCAGTCCTCCTAGCAATGCCTTGTGCCTCCCCTTGCCTCGTGGAAATAGTAGCCCTCCTGGTGAGCATTTGCTCTCTGCTACACACCGACCTCTGCTCATCCATTGCTTCAACTTGCCTAGCCATGTGGTTGCCCTGCTATCCACCAAGATTCCTAGCTATGGTGAAAGGGAGGTGGCTCAACGGGTTTCCTTGTGCCCCCCTCAACCCTGTGTACATTAGGTTAGCTACTTCTTGTTAAATTATGCTAGGTTTCATTATTACTGTACATTGTGTTAATTGGAATAGCTTATGTTAGCTTCTGTTAAGCAGAAGTGCCAATACCTTAATGCCAATTTATGAAATTTAATGTGGATTGGTTTTATGCATGTGAATTTTCTACTTAGAAAATGAAAAATATAGGTGCTTGAATCACTCTCATATCATCTAGATTACAAGAGTTACAAATTCTCAACAAAAGCCTCACAAAATGGTGCTTATTATGTCCGAGATACACTATGCAAAATAGTGCAAAACTACAATTAGGCCCATTAAACAGATTTCTATAACTTTGCAATTCGGAAACAAGATTTCTCTTCATGCCATGTTATGAATTGTAGTCATCTATACGTTCTATAAGTTGTACCATGAGATGCTCTTGGAAAGATATTAGTCACCAAAAAATGTAGCCTTAATGTCATACCACACTCTTATACACTCCACCTATGTCAAGAAGATGTAGAATTCTTCACAATTGTTTAGACCAAAAGTAATGGAAAATAAGTTTCCCAAGAAGAATGCAACTCATAATAGATTGCAACAAAGAAAACAATCGAGTAGCCACATCTTCCAGTCTTCTATGTCCCTTCATCAAAAAATCAACATCTAATACCTCTCTAATACATGACAATAATATAAATCATATCTCAATTATATATGCACATAGCTTATTGCATATGCACATAGCTTATTGCATCACTGCATGTATGACTATAATATAACTGCATTTAGGACGTATGCTCCAATGCCATGCTAACACCTATGTGCAACCACATCCATGACAACTCGGGGAGATTTTAGCATTGTCCTTCTAATAACTTATCCACCACTAGATGCCACAATCAACAAGATGCCATTTCTAGGCATTTTTAGGCATTGTGTAGCATATGCCACGAATAACAAGATGACATTTCTAGGCATTGTGTAGCATATATAATACCTCGAGAAAAGACATGGTCTAAGAAGCTAGAAAGGGTCTTCTTTAATCTTTGAAGATACCATATATAAGAGCCTTCTTTAGCTCTCAATGTAGCAGACACAAGGGCTTATGTTCTCCTAACCTAGAAATAGTTTTATTCTTTCATTTACTTTAAATTGATCATGTTTACCATATTCTAGTTCAAACAGTAACTGGTAGTGATGCTCATGGTACTTGCTAATCTACAACTCTAGGCAAAAGTGCGTGAAAAGCCCTCAAACATAATGGGATTCTCACTCAATGACAATTTTCCTTTTGCTTTGATCCCTTGTTGCTATATGGATACTATATTTTCCCAAGTGGGAGAATCCTTTTGAATAGGGCTATCTAAAAATAAATACCTTACTTCTTTACTCTCATAGGTTTTATCCGATGGATTTAATTATAGAAGTGTTTCTCCCCTATCTGTCCATTTTCAAATAATAGATCAATTTTTTGAGAGCCTGAAGGATCTTTACAAAGGCAGTGCTAAATAGACTGGGTAGAACTAAAGAAAATCAAGTATAAGAGGCATCAACTTCAAAAATACTCCTCCACCATTGATTCAATGCAATCCCTCTGTGGATAGAAAGAAAAAGAAAGAGAGTGACGAGATAAAAAAACTTCAAAAAATAAATTCAAAATTAATGGTGTTCATCAAGATTAGAGATCAATGTATGCAAGAAAGCATAGCATTCTAATCTCATCCTAATGAAAAGGCCAAAAAAGAGCAATAAAGAGAGAAAATCATAGCATCATAATCTCATCCTAATTCAAAGGCCAAAAAGAGCAATAAAGAGAGAAAAGTTTTCTAGAATTCTCTAGAATTCAAGAAAGCATAGTATCCTAATCTCATCCTAATGCAAAGGCCAAAAAGAGCAATAAACAGAGAAAAGGTTTTTAGAAATCCCTAGAATTCAAGAAAATGCAAGAGGAGCGCTTACTCATTTCAAAAGGAAAATGCCAGTAATAGCATTTCAAAATGTCCCATGACATAAGCCACTCTATGCAAATATCCATGTCACATGTTGCAAGCTTCTGGACAAATTTTAATATAAAACAACCTTCTGTATATTAACCTTTGGGTATTAAATTACTTCCTTATGTATATATAAATCTGTAAGTAATTGAATTAATAAAAACCCATATGTTGAACTCACATGATAGGGTTACATATGATGAGTGACCCCCCTGAGTGACTGTGTAGGCATGCGACCACATACGTCTGAATGCACCAAATCAAGCTTTTCAAACTCTTTCTTTCCCCTTCTTTTATGGGCTGATTTAGTCTGCTTCCCATACAGACAGTGCTCACAAAATTCAAAATCAAAGAAACTCAAATGCGGTACATAATCCAAACGGCATAAGGGTTTCATCCCATTTTGGCTCATATGGCCCAACCGGCAATGCCATAAAGAAGTGCTTGGCTGCTCGGTTATTGCAACAACATGATCAAATACCCCTGATACATGTAAGGGATGCAAAGTCCCACACTTGCCTAGCCAGAAGCATAGAGCCCTTCTGAATTTTCCAACTCTGAAAGCCAAAAGTGGTGTGAAAACTAGCATCATCTAGCTGACCCACTGAAATAAGACTCTTGGTCAACTTAGGCACATGTCTCACATGTTTCAAAATAAATGCAGACCCATTTGCAAAAGAAAACTTTATGTCACCTGCTCCCACTATGTCACATGCATAGTCATTTCCAAAATGCACACAACCTGTCTTTCCACTGTCATAAGTGGAGAACCATTTCCTATGGGGAGTAACATGGAATGAAGCACTAGAATCCAAAATCCAATCCTAGGAATATGCATCATCTGAAGTGGTAAGCAACTCTGCAGATAAACTAGACATGAAGAGAACGTCATTGTCACTATCATGTGTGACTGCATTGATCTCCTTGATCTTCACTTTTCCTTTGTCCTCCCTTGGACTCTCTTCCTTCTTATTTGCACCCCAATTTGCATTCTTTTTCTTATCCTTTTGCTCTCTTTTCAGCTTATAGCAATTATTTTTCATATGGCCCTTCTTGCCATAGTGGTAACACTCAATGTTTCGTGCTCTGGATAAACTAGGAGACTTCGCTCTTTCTTGGGACTTCCCCTTGAACTGTGATCTGCCCCTTTGCACATTTAAGGCTGCATCCTGCTTGTTGCCATCCATAGACTTCCGTCTAATCTCCTCGGCCAACAAGCTACCCACAACATCATCAGATTTCAGTACTCCACCAGGTGCAGATTACTGACAGATGTACGGAAGGTATCCCATGAGGATGGCAATGAACATAAGAGAAATATTGCCTTAGTCTCTGCATCAAGATTCATCTTTTGAGCCTGGAGCTGGTTGAAAAGAATATTGAATTCATTCAAGTGAGAAGTAATGGAGACCCCTTCCTTCATCTGCAGCTCAAACAACCTCTTCATGAGGTAAACTTTATTAAAGACAGTTTCCTTCTCATAAGTGGCACACAGTTTCTTCCACAAATCTTCCGTAGTCTGCTCATTTACTACTGTGAAATAAACTGACTCTGCAAGATGAAGTCTAATAGTAGACTTTGCTAATGCATACTCATATCCAATCATCCTCAGACATATCCACAGGCTTAGCTTCAATACCTGCCGAGGGTTTAATATGCTTCTTTTGAATAAGCACATCCCTTATTTGTTCTTTCCACAAAGAAAAGTTTGTCCCATCAAACTTTTTAATGCTGAAAAATTCCTTTTCAGACATGGAAGAGGATGCCATAATGCAAATAAAGCAAAATCCCAAATGCTAGTGCCTATAAGAGAGAATCACACCAAATACCAGGTGCACCCAAATGTGTATGCCACAATAGACTGAAATATCACCAAAACTCAAAGCTCAAAGCATCAAAAAATGCAGCTGACTCATGTGCATGTACTATGCATCCATATGAGCAAATCTGGCCGAAAAGAAAATGCCAACTGCAATGGCAATCCAAAATGCCAATAAGTGCCAAATGGCTCAAGCATAAACACCGTCCATGGGCATATGCATTAATAATATCTCATCCAAGAGAGCATAACACTATCAGTGCATCACCTGTAGTGTGTCAAAGCTGTCCCTCAGCATAAAATAGCATCCATGTACAAAGTGTCCAAAAAAATAGCATCCCACAAGGCAATCTGGGCCTATCAGCGCATCCAATAAGGATCACAATGCATCCAAATGGCCTATAAATCATCCACTGCAACCCAATGCACACCACGAATGAGCACACATGGCTCAAACTGCAACCAGAGTGATCTGCATAAGGTATGCTCAAGAAGTCATGGCCCCATGAAAAAGACCGCTACTGAAAATAGAACCTGAGATGCCTCAAAACATGGGTGCCATTGCATAATCGGACTTAGCAAGAAAATTTGCAAATATCTCTCTTCTGTTGGAACTCCAAAATCCCAACCGATGAGTGAGAAATGGGAGTCAACACTTATCCATTGCCATGTGGCATAAATCTAAGGTTTCAAAACCTAAGAATGAAAAATGCATAACACAGAGACGAAATCGAATACACAGAGATCTATGACTCTGAAAATACTCCATCGAATCGCGCAAGAACTGACAAGTAGGGGTTTTTGGGCGTCCGGAACGCAATGGGACGGACGGTTTTGGAAATCGTGGTCTCAATCACTGGGTCCAACACATGGACTGAAAAACGTTTTTGGAAACAGAGCTGTTTGCAAACTCCACCGGAGTGCGAATGATGAGCAACATAGAAGTTTTAGAACCTCTTGAGTCCACCGGCGGAACTGACAGATCTGCAAATGGTTGCTCCAAACTTGAGTTCCAACACCCGGGCAGAAAAACGCAAAAACTGACACAATGAGTCAGAAATCCAATGAAATGATCCCAGATTCAGGAATGAAGGTGTTTCCAAGCTCCTGAAGTGAAGTGGATACCAAAAGTAAGCAATAGTTGCCTCTACAAGTCAATACAGAGTCTTTGCCATCGAGCGGAACAGGGAAAAGCTCAAAAAACGACTTTTTCTTTGAAAACACTTAATATGCTCTCAAAACCACTTCGCAAAGACAAAGTGACTTTTCCAAAGGTTTCTCCAAGGTCTCTGCACACTCGGATGCAAGTAAAGTCACCCACAAAGCTTCCCACAGAGCTTCTCCTTCCTCCCACAGAGCTGCTGAGCTTCTAGGCATTCACGCACACTCATCTAGATCACCCGGTCTCTGATACCAATTGAGAGTGTTCTCAATGGAAGCAAGAACGGAAGAGGGAGAGAGAGAGACAAAGAGCCACACAAGTTTTGGTGGGTGCAGAACCACCCTAATCTTCTTTTTCATTCATTTATATATGTGTTTGAGTATTGTACATAACCGGGGTAAAGGCACAGTGACCTTTAACCCCCATACTCTCCACTTGCACACATCCACAACCATCCCCCCAAGTCAAGTCAAACACCCAAACACCCAAATCCCCCAAAATCCCTCAAACCCACTAATCTTGTCCCTTCCAACAAACACCCTGGGGCCTAAATCTGCCCTAAATCCCTTCAAACACCCACTCACCCCCCAAATTCACCCAAGCCCCCCCAAAAACCCTAAACCCTAAATCCCCAGAAAACCTTGTTTTATCGATATGGGTGTGGGAACGGCCATATGGGTATGGGTATGGGTGTGGGTATATGCTGAATGACCATACCGACATCCATACCAATGCTCTATTTTTACTGATGTCCATACCAACGCTCTATTTTTATATACCCATAGTCATACCAACGCCCGTACCAATAAATTTTGGGGGCCAAAAACCCATGTTGTTCGTCCGTGTTGCCATTTTATTTTTCATATGTTCTCCTCCCTCGCTTTCACTTTTAGCTTCCCATCGCCTGCAACCCTTGTCTCCTCATTCCTACCTCGTCCCTCCTCCTACCACCTCTCCATGCTCTCCTACATTGTCCCTTTGCACTACAAGACTTGTTGCAACTCCCTTTCCATCTCAAGGCTTAACAAGAATTCCTCTCTTCCCCTTCTATTTCAAGTTTGTTTGGATTCTTTGTCTTTCTTTCTACCTCTCCTCGTGTTTCCCTTCCTCTACTTTCACTTTCCCTTCCTTTTTCTAAAGTTTCTCTTCTCCTTTCCTTTCCTTTTCTTTCTCTAAAGAAAGAAACAATACATGAAAAACAATCATGAAAGAGAAGAGTATGAGATCTCTACCTATTATTCTCGTGCTTTCTCCTTGTTTGTAGGCTTCTCTTTCTCTCCTCAATCCATACCCTTTGGAATGTTGCTTCTTCAAACTCCTCCTTTCACTAATTAGTTTTCTTGAAATGGTATGTTTCATCTCTTTTATAGGGCAATAAACATGAAACACCTCCTCTTCCAAGCAGGATCATCCGGTGCTAGGACACACAATTTCCAAGTGAGAACGTGCTTCCTCTCTTTCCTATTTTTCTTTTTGTGAATACATTGGCCTACAGCTAGTGCCTTAAGCACTAGCTACAGTGATGGACGTAGGAACTCTTCTCCTCTCTTCTCTCTTCTCCCGTCTCTTTTCCTCTTCCATCATCTCTTTTCCTTCTCCCCTCTATTTTTCCTCTTCATCCTCTCTTTTCCCCTCTCTTTTTTTCTCTCTTTTCCTCTCTTCTCCCCTCTTCTCTTTTTTCCCCTCTTTCTTGCCTCTCTTTTGCTCTTCCATTCTCTCTTTTCCCCTCTCTTTTCTCCGTCCCTCTCTTTCCCCTCTTTTTTCCTCTTTCCCCTCTCTTTTCCTCTCTTTTCCCTCCCTCTTTTCCCCTCACTTTTTCTCTTCAATCCTCTTCCCCTTTTTTGCTGTCTCTTTTCCTCTTCCATCCTCTCTTTTCTCCCCTCCCTCTCTTTTCCCCTCTCCTTTCCTTCACTATGCTCTTTTCCGTCATGAATTCTCTCTTTTCCTCTTTCTCCCCTCTCTTTTCCTTCACTCCTCTCTTCTCTTTTCCTTCACTCCTCTTTCTCCCTCTCTTTTCCTCTCTTTTCCCCTCTTTTTTCTTCTCTCTTTTCCTCTCTTCTCTCGTCTCTTCTCCTCTCTTGTCTTATCTCCTCCCTTGTCTTTTCCCCCCTCTTTCTCCCCTCTCTTTTCCTCTTCAATCCTCTTCCCTTTTTTGATGTCTCTTTTCCTCTTCCATCCTCTCTTTTCTCCCCTCCCTCTCTTTTCCTCTTCAATCCTCTTCCCTTTTTTGTTGTCTCTTCCTCTTCCATCCTCTCTTTTCCCCTCTCTTTTCTCCGCTCCCTCTCTTTCCCCTCTCTTTTCCTCTCTTTTCTCTCCCTCTTTTCCCCCTCTCTTTTGCTCTTCCATCCTCTCTTTTCTGTCATGCATCCTCTCTTTTCCTCTTCCATCCTCTCTTTTCCTTCAATTTTGGATATAAATTCTGTACTTAAACACTCTTTTGGACCTAGATTTGGTATATGAATACTCTTTTGGATACATATGGTGAATGTAACTTATGGAGATATATGATAATTTGGTATATGAATACTCTTTTGGATACATATGGTGAATGTTACTTATGGAGATATATGGTAATATATGATGAAGTCTTAAGTACATTGTCTTTTCATAGTTTTAGTTAATTGAACTTGAGTTTTAAGGAGTAAATTGTCTTTTAAGTAAATTGTCTTTCCGTTGCTTACCCACTCTTGTGTTTGTGTTTGTTTTCTTGTTTGTGTCTGTGTTTGTCCAATCCCCCCAAATCAGACATGTTCGCATGTCCAGAGAGTACGGACCCCGTGATCATGGGACCCTCGTAGGAGGAGAGGTCATGGGCTGTACTCTCCAAAGGACTTTCTTTCCACTCAGCCAACTCCTAAGGGGCCTACCCCTATGTAGGGATGTTTTTATCGAAGGTGTAGAAATATAGTATTATAATATACTGGCGAAATTTTTCATAAATTATTTTAAAAAGTTTCAAAGAATTGGTGAATTATATCTTTTGTTATAATTTTTGTTTCAAAACTTGGCTAAATATTCTAGGGCATTTTAAAAACTTTCAATTTTCACAAATATACTAAAAACTAGTTATATTGAAAACTCTGTCTTTTTCGTTTTACATAATTTCATAATACATGAAATAGCTAGCATTTAGGATACTGTAGAGTATGCAAAACATAAAATTGTTTAAGGATAATGAATATCCTTCAAATCCAATGGGGGAAGAAAATTCTCAAAGTCTAGTTTAAATAGTCCAAAAAAGCTAATTATAGCCTTTTATTTTATAGCTTGACTTCCAGAGTGCTAATGCTCTATCATACGGAAAGCTACTAACATCATAAGAACAAGAGTATAATCTCAAGCTAAGATTTAAGTTATCATCTAGCTTATTACGAAGCTTATTCTTCAAGTAACCGAGAGTACTAAAACACCTTTCATCCTCAACTGAGCCAAGAATAAAGGTTTGACATAAATTTGCAAGCTTGAAGTACTCAGAAATGTTATCTTGTAGGAATGTATTGTGAGAGAGCTCGTTCCAAAGCTGAACCATCGAACCTTGCATTTGAACATTTTCCATTAAATTACTTTGCTGGTGCATGACTTCTCCAAAAAGGGAAGACTGTGAATAAAGCTTTCCAAAATCCAACAAACCATTGTACTTTATATTGTCCATGTCAATGTCCCATCGAAAGTGTTTTTTGAGAGCATCCAAATGATTCTTTAGACTTGCGTTGATACTTTCATAAGATCCATTGACCCAAAAATGTGGAAATATGATGGTAAATTCTTCCATTAGGTCATTTTGTGGAAACCTACTTCTGATCTCATCTACCACTGCACTTGCAACTTCACTAAGGGCATTTTTCACTATTTGTACTTTCTTTAAAAAAGCCTCTATTTTAATTTATTGTAGTCTTTTGTGTCGTTTGTTTTCTCTTGTCATCCTGAAAACCTGATTGTTTGCACGAAGGCAAACATATCCTTCCTGGTCACATGTTAAAAGTGAGGAATCCCCATCTAGGTCTATTAAACTTTTCCAATCTTTAAACAATTTCTCGTCTTGAAAACTGGAGCTTGACTTCTTATCGTATGCTGTTGTTATACTCAAATTAGTGAGTTTTATTGCCTTGACATATTCATTGATATAAATATCCTTCGATTGCGACATTTCACTCAACATATTCATTTTGTCTAAAAGTGGAATAATTCCACACAATCCCAATATCGAATCTATGTTGGATAGTTTATGATACAAAATATATGCCTTTTCAACCTCTTCTTCTGCCTCCATGTGCATTAAATAGACCAAAGTCTTGTATTCATCCCATAATCTTTTCATTGGTTGAACTGAAGATATCCATCTACTATCCACATTCTTCAAAATCTTCCTCCCTTTTGTACCCAGTGCTTCTGCAATAACTCTAAATTGATTATATCTTTTTGGACTCTTGCAAAAGTAAGAATAGTTTTTTTTAACCAACGTCTCGATTCATTGTACTGATGGAAATGTGGACACAACTTTGTAAGCTAGATTTGTGCGATGAGCCATACAATGTATCCCAACACAATAAGGAGCATATTCTGTTTCTGTTTGTACAGAGACACCATTCCAACAACCTTGCAAGACTGAAGCACCATCACATGCAAAACAAACAAGTTTCTTGACCACATCTCAGACTCTGTCACACCTCCATACTCTTTTAAAGCTTGGATCAATACTTGCACTAAGTTATTAGCATTGGATTCTAATTTAAGTTTGTGTACATGTAAAAAATATGGTTTTCTCTTATTGTATTCTACCACGTACAAATGCATTCCCAACCACGATGTAGTATCCACAGCTGTGTACTCATCCAATGACATAGAAAAAAAGTCTGCAAGTTTTAAAGTCTCCTTTAAATCATTAATTGTTACTTAGTTCATGTGGTTAGCCATATTTGTTACGCTACTCCTTGACCAAGGCATGCTTGCCAAATTAGGGACATCCAAAAATTGAAGATATGATTGGTAACCCGAGAAGTCTATCAGTGAGTGGCCTTGCTTCAATATTTGCATGATATTTGAGAATTGCCCTATCTTTTCTCTATCAACCTGATCATCGATACATTCCCAACGCTTTTTCAATGGTCCTTCACTTTTATTTCTGCTAGACTCTTGTGCAAGCAAGAACTTATTGTACTCAATCTCATTTTTTAAGTGGCGGTTATTTTCCTTGTCCCATTCTTTGTTCACTTTCTTTTCATTACTTGTACCTTCTACATTCTTGTAAACCTTCCCACAATGCTTCTCAATCGTATCAATCTTCAATTGTAACCGTGCCTCCTTTTTCCTTGCCCATGTGCATATTTTACAAATGGCCCACTTTAGTGCATCCCCAGTGCCCACTTGTTCTACGTCTAACCAACGATATTTGGCTACCCAATCTTCTTGAAAATTCCTACGAATATCCCAAGCTCTCTTTCTCTTCTACTTACTTGAAGAGTTGCAATTTTGTGATGCATTCTGAATGGCTTCTTTAGTTGGTGTTGACATTGATGATACTGTTTTTGACATTTTTCCACTTTCCAATCCAGTTAAATCCACTACCTCATTATTTGTCAATAATGTGCCAGCTGATGAATTTTTGTCCAATTGCATTCCCTTGATTATAGTTTTGTGATCCTATCTTCCCTCCTTCCAAGTCTTGAAAACTCAAATCCCTGTTAAAACTATCATCATTAAGCAGTGATCTAGAACATTGATTTCTAGCATGATGCATTGTGCCCAAAGCATGTTCAGGAGTCCCATAAATTACTTCATGATTCATGGATGATGAACTTGAGAGTAAATTCTCTGGTGTACTTAATGTTGTAAACATGTTTATATTAGTGCCCAATGATGTAGAAGGTAATAAGAAAGATGTCATTTTTGTATTTTTCTCTAGATCTTGAACTTTCTTCTTTCTTCCCATGATAAGTACCTGTTTAAAAAATTATGTCTTTATTAGTTGAGCATTCTAGGTACCCACCATCACTATTATTCTTGCCCACATGGCATCCAATCAGATGCCCATGTGACAGACACTCAAACCCTAGGTTCACCCCCCCCATGCTCTCCTCATATGGGGGCTTACAGATGGGGAGGTGACCTTTCCAACATTTAGTACCTGCTTCTCGACCTCAATAGAGCGGTCCTCCTCAGGGTGGTGGTACAACTCCTCCTCGCCAGAGTGCCACTCATTGATTGAGCGCTCCTTTGGTACCGCCGCCTTTTGCCTCCGGTGCCTCACGACCTTCAAGGGCACCTGTCGCATACCAGTGGGTTCCGGCTCGCGTGCAGATTCCACCTTCAGTTTAGGAGGATGCACTAGTGGACTCTGCTTCATGTTGAGCTGTCCCTCCAATCTCACCTCACACAGTCCGAGACGCTTCAGCTTCGACATAATTTCTTTTCTCTAAACACATGCTGAAAAAATAGCATAATAATTCTTATCCTTATAAAATTATGTGCACTTCAAGTGCGTTGCAAATCAAGTATAACACATCTTCCAAGAGAAGAAATACTTTAATTTATTTTCATACAAATCTACTATATGAATACAAAATGAATACAAGTCCACCACATGAATACAACAACAAGATATTGCTAGCTTCAAAGCAACATTCATCTTATCAAGGGACCGCATTACTAGACTTGCATTACATCCAAAGCAACATTCAAAGGTAGACTGAGTATATTTTCTATGTTGCTAACATTCATCTCATCAAGGGGCCGCATTGCTAGACTTGCATTACATCCAAATGTTTATAGGATACTATAGGTATCCATAAGTGCTATTCTCTCTATAGATTTCTCAGTCATCATCTTTTCAAAGGCATGTTTTTTAATACACTTTAATAGTGCACTATCAGGCATGTGGCGAGACTGTTCAAAATACCCAACTGCATCTTCCCAAAACCGTATAATCTCTGTAATTATCCATCCTAATGTATATATGTCTCACTGAGGGCTATACACACCTCTCTTAGAAAAACATTGAAGCTCAGGTGCAAACCACTTCTTTCGTGCATGCTCTTGCTCTTTCTTATTCTTCCTTTGTGTAAATTGTTGGTCAATCTCTAGAGATGTCTTCTTCATATCCTTAAAAGCTTTTCTAGTCTCTGAAGAAACTAGTGCCATCCCCCAATCAATTATGCCAACTCTACATGCACCATTTGCTGTGAAATCTAATAGAATGTTACCAGAATGTAAGTCTGTATGAATCCATTGACCCTTATGTAACCTTGCTAATCCACCAATGAGTGCATGTATAATGTGGTGCACATTTGAACTAAAGTAGTTAATTTGCTCTATTTGCTCCCTTGTGCATACATCTTCCTATGTTCCTTGTGCCTTGCCTTCGTTTCTTTGCCTCTTTTTAGGACTATGTCAACATAGCACCTAAACCTACCTTGCTCATATGGTAAAGTTCTTAGGAAGTGCATCAAGCTACCACCGTTAAAATATGGTGTGATAGTCCACAAGGGCTCTTGTGGAGTTGCTGCAATAACACGAACAAGCACAGGATGCCAAATTTGCATTTGTCCCTCCTTCCTTGCCTCTCGTGTACGATCCCCTATGTCACCCTTATATTGCTTTCCAGCATAGCATATATGCTGTAATAATCCTGGAGCACCTGTGAGTTGTACTTTGTAGACAAATCCATATGTGCCAGAACCTATCTTTTCACCAACTTGGATCTCATTTTCAGTTATGTAAATCATGAAGGACACATTGCTTATATGACTTGCCCTGATCTGTAGCTTTTGAGAATCACTACCTTGCACTTCTCACATTTTTCCATTCAAAATACTTGCACTTTCTTCTCCTTTTGCTACTTCCTTCGCCCTTCTGAAAGCAATTGCTGACTTTTTCTCCCAACTTATAGCTAGTATGGTTTTCACATCCGACCTTATAACCTTTGTCTTATTTTTAGCCTAGAAGGAATTCCATAAATGCATCTTTTCCTCATTAATATCATTTGCAAATGTTGGGTTCCTTGCCCATGCTTCATTAAACCGAGCCAAGACATTCCCAATGTTTCTCTCTACCCATAGCATAACATCAGTGTCCCATTTTGTGATCCCTATAAGGTGTTTCCTGTTAGGATCCAGTTCTACTTGATGCCTTGTATTCAAAACAACTTTGCGCTTTAGAGTATGCAATCTAGAAGTGCTTCCTATGGTCATCTCCATCTCCTTCCTACTCATGTTATTTTATCTCTACAAGAAGCTCATCGCAAAGGACCTGATTGACATACTTCCATTGTCCTTTAGATAACTCATAATCAATAGCCTTACGCTCAGATCCTTCCATCTCTAAACCATATGTAGGATCAAAACAAAAGAGCATTCAAAAATAGTTCTAAATCTAAGAAATGGAACAACTTTATCATAGCCCAACATACATGAAATTGGTATCAACTTATTAAAAAAAGAAGAATCACATCACATCATGCATACCAAACAATAATGCATATGCATATTCACAACATAAACTTTAAAAAAATAAATAAGCATATATTTCTTCAGGTTGTTAGCTAGAACTAAGGAACTTGGTCCTAGGTCATGGTGCCTCTTAGCCCCTTGCCTTGTGAGCGCAGGAACCAAACACCACTTCCTGAACCAAGCCCTTCTTTCGTGTTTGAAATCATAATACTACACTACATAAAGCATGCCAAACCAATTTCAACTTACTCTATACAATGCACCAATAAATACATTAACAAAGAAAGAGCACATCACAGAGAATGATGCATATGCATATTCACAACAGAAACTTTTACAAAATAAATAAGCATACATTTCTTCAGCTTGTCAACTAGATCTAAGAAACTTGGTCCTGGGTCAGGGTGCCTCTTAGCCCCCTGCCTTGTGAGTGCAGGAACCAGACACCACTTCCCGAACCAAGCCCTTCTTTTATGTTTGAAATCATAATACTACACTACATAAAGCATGCCAAACCAATTTCAACTTACTCTATACAATGCACCAATAAATACATTAACAAAGAAAGAGCACATCACAGACAATGATGCATATGCATATTCACAACAGAAACTTTTACAGAATAAATAAGCATACATTTCTTCAGCTTGTCAACTAGATCTAAGAAACTTGGTCCTAGGTCATGGTGCCTCTTAGCCCCCTACCTTGTGAGCACAGGAACTAGACACCACTTCTTGAACCAAGCCCTTCTTTTACAAAATACATTAAAAAAGAAAGAGCACATTACAGACAATGATGCATATGCATATTCACAACAAAAACCAGACACCAAGCTAGGAACCTGACACCACTTCCTAAACCAAGCCCTTCTTTCATGTTTGAAAGCATAATACTACACTATATAAATCATGCCAAACCAATTTCAACTTACATTATACAAAGGACCAATAAATACATTAAAAAAGAAAGAGCACATCACATCATGCATACCAGACAATGATGCATATGCATATCCACAACAGAAACTTTTAAAAAGTAAATAAGCATATTTTTATTTAGGTTGTCAGCTAGATCTAAGAAACTTGCCGAGTAGACAGAGAGAGCCTGAGAGGAAGATCAATAGTGGGATAATAAATAGTTGATCAATACCAAATGTGGAATACAAAGTTTAAATGCTGAATCTTTCTGGTAATTTGAGATCCAAGGTCAGGGTCAACTTAGGCTAACAGAGATGCATTCCAGAGAGAGATACATTGCAGACATATAAGTGGAACACAAAGGGATCAAGAAGATAAAAAATACGTACCTGAGAATCCGCCATAGGATCACGTGAGCAAGGGAGGTGTAGTGGTCCAAACACTAGTGCAAAGCAGCAGAAAAACTTTCACGGAGAGTGGAAGATGGGGTACGAGATGCCAATTATTACAAAGTAGAAGAATAGTCACTCAGCATGGAGTAGGGTAGAGGGGACTGACACAGCCAGAGCAAGGTAGAGGGACAGAAGAGAATGCCAATACAAGAAGGCAGTGCAACCATACAGGGATATTGAATATGTAGATAAGTTGGATTTAGGGAGCACCGCCAAGAGCATTAAATGGAATCTTATCCTTACTTAAGTCATAGGCACGTTGTTCCAACAACACACTATCAATCACACTGTCCATTCCAATTGTAGCACAGGCCAACCTTGTGCCTTTGATTGCATAACCATTGTAAAAGCCACCAACGTTTGTATAAGATCTCAAGTCCATCCGGTTAGTCAATAAATGATTACTTTGAGATGTATAGTGCAGACTTGTAAAGCAGTGTATCAAAACACTAGATTGTACTTGATTGCACAAGTCTTCTTTTGGTGCTTAATTCTATAGATCTAGCCAAGTTTTTAAATTGTGTATATAATATGTAGGCGAAAGTTTCCAAATATATTTATTTATTATAAAAAACTTTGGCGAATTTTCATGGACTTTATTTATAATTTTATAATCTTAAAGGCTAAACCTAGCTCTTTTTTTAATTTTAGTTTCAAATTGTGGCGAATGTACTAAGCTTTCATTTTTATAAAAGCAAACAAACTTTCACAAGCCATATAAAACTTTCACTTATTAACGAAACTAACGCGAAAAAATCATCCATGCCCCTATGACTACCCCTGGGTGGACTCCCCATGGCCCAACTCCTCTCGGGCCTACCCCTGAGACTACCCTTCAAGGAACTCGTTTGCTACTAGCAATCCATGGCTTCGCCAAGAGTCCCAATGAGTTTGTTGCATCCATGAGCGACACGGAGGTAGTGAGATTCTTCTCTCTCCTGTCCCAGATAGAGAACCTCAACTATTCCCTCTCCTACACCCCTCAAGGATGGATCAGGGACATCGACGGCTTTACCTACTCGATATCCGTCCTATGTAGCCCCTTCTAAGGGCTCATTACTTGGGTGTTGTGACATGAAGTTGGGGGTAATGAAACTTCATGCACCTCTTAGCTTCCTGCTCTTCCCAATCTTAATAATAGAGACCCTTATCACTTGCAAGGAGAGATGAAGAAAATGTTTTCATGCAAAGAAAACCACAACATATTTTTCTCATTGCTTCCCTTAGAGGAGAATGAATATGGTAACATCCCAAGTGACATTGTAGTCCAGCATCGGGAGAAGAAAAGGATCTGTAGAGGCCATTATCTCACCAAGCCGGTCGGTGCCAAAGAGAAGAGCGATGCATTATTGAAAGAAGATCTTTTGGCTCAACATGACATGAACTAATATATATCTAGGGGCTTGAAGGGGCTGATTTGGCTGGATGGGTAAATTCCAGGGAAACATGGCACCTCCTTCACAGAAGCCTCTGGAAATGGCTCAAAATCATTCTACAAACTGCTAGAAAACACAAAGGTCTAGTACATACAGGGATGTTCCTTGAAGAAGCTTCGTATTGATATAAGTTTCGTTGAAAACAGATAACCGGTTGAAGAGATATGAATAGTTTACTGAAAGGGGGTAAAAACTACCATATAAATAAACATTCATATACAGAGACTCATAACTCCTTGTCTTGGACCCAATGCAAGAGACTAATTACATGGGAGGGAGACCTTAAAGAGAGCTTCACACTGATATAAGTTTCATTGAAAACAGATAACTGGTTGAAGAGATATGGATAGTTTACTAAAAGGGGGTAAAAACTGCCATAGAAATAAACAATCATACACAGAGACTCATAACTTCTTGTCCTGGACCCAATGTAAGAAAATAATTACATGAGAGGAAGACTCTTAAAGAGAGCTTCATGCTAATATAAGTTTCATTGAAATAGGACCACCGAGGAGAAAGTTATAGGCCAAATACTGACAGGGGGTCTAACTACTATATTAACTACCATCTACCCATGTAGATTTTGCCTAAGCCAACTACTCCCTCAAGGCTTCACAATTATCAACGATCTAATACCCCTAGAATTTGCCTAAAAGAGAGGAAGAAGCTTGCATGGTGGCTCAGGAAACGGATGGACCATGTGTGCACAGTGAGCGGCCGAACAAGAACTACTTTAGAGACTTGAATAGAGAGAGAAAATAACATAGGAATGGAGACTCAAGGAAAATAATAAGAAGTGAGTTTCATTTCCATGAGAGTAAGACTCCACTCAAATACACTCAAAATACTACAAACACAAGGGAGAAGAAGAGGTTTCATACATACAAGAGGGAGCGAAAGCTCGAAGACTACTCATAGAGAAAGAATAAACTAGAGAGAGATGGACTCAAGGGTCTACATAAGAGAATATCTACAAGAGGGAGAGAAGGCTCATGGAAGAGGCTTGAGGAGACTAGAGCTACAGCAACATGAGGCCTAATGGTGAAACAGATGTTAAACAAGGGAGAGGAGGGCTCCTTTTATAGAGATTTTGTCACCCTCCTTCACCCATTTACAATTGCTGCCTGTAGATTCCTTTCCCCATCAATCACATAAGCTTGTATGTCACCATCCATGTCCTTTTTGGCTACTCTTGCCATGTGTCCCATCAAAAGATGCTCAAGGCTCTTAAAATATTGAGAAAGTCAAGAGTCTCCCCACATGGAGCCCATAGGGACCCTCTCTTTTCCATATGTCCACATCCTCCTTATTGGATCCACATGGGAATTCTAGAAGGATTCCTCTTGACTCCACACTCCTCCACATGCCTTCCACATGCTTGGCATGTGGCCTCTCTTATATTATTGGAACACATGGACATGAGCCCACCTCTTTATATGACTCACTCTTCCTATTTTCTAAAAACCCCATAATATCACATACACAAATAACTCTCACCCCATACCAAGGTATTTATAATTCATACCTATGGTATTTACAATGATCCATTCCACTCATCCTCTCAATCCCATACAATATCTTAGAAAATAGAAATAAGTGAGAGCCACTAGGCCATCACTTGATACTCAAACTCTCATCAAACATAGAAGAAAACAATACCAATGCCAGATAAAAAATATCAATTTTTGGCGTCACATCTTTCCCCCCCCAGTAGATCCTCTCTAATGACAGAGAGGGTCTGCTGGCCCTCAAGGTGGTCGAGCATAGAAGAATTTAAGGCGATACTCATTGGTGCGTCTAGGTATCACCATCCCATCAACATCCTCAAGCTGATAGGTTCCATTCGTGAACTTCTTTTTGACTCAATAAGGTCCCTCCCTTCGGCTGCTAAACTTTTTGTCTAGCCGCTTGTCTAGATGGCTATCAAATCTCATGACCAAATCTCCTTCTGCAATATGTTTCTTCTTGCATTATTTGGTGTCAAAACGGGCCTTGCGCCTTTTTTGAGAAGCTTCCAAGTTTTATAAGCCCTATAATCTACATTCATCCAAGGCTATGCTTCAGCCCAGAAAGTCTTTGGCAAATCTTTCCCTTTCATCATACTCCTGCCCATTTCACAGATGACGCGCATCTTGCATTCTGCTACTCCATTTTGCTGTGATGTATGTGGCGGGGGTTTCTGCCTCTTGATCCCATGACTTTGCAGTAACTTTCGAATTCAGTTGATGTGAACTCTCCACCTCTGTCTGATCTCAATTTCTTCACCTTCCTCCTCATTTCTTTCTCGACCATTACATGCCATTCCTTGGACTTACTAAAAGCCTCGTCTTTAGTCTTCAGGAAGTATATCCATATCCTTCTAATGTAGTCATCGATCAGCATCATGAAGTAGTAGGAACCACCCAAAGCTTCCATCTCCATCTTTCCGCAGAGGTCCATGTGAACGAGCTCTAGAGGAGCCTTTGCCCTGCTGGCCTCTTTAGGAAAGGGCTGCCGATGCTGCTTGCCCATCATGCAAGCTTCACATACATCGGGCAGATTTGTAATTTCTGGTAGGCCTACAATCATTCCACTTTTATGCATCTCCTTTAAAGAACTAAGGTTTAGATGACCAAACCTCTCATGCCATAGCTTAATGTTCTTCACATCGGCTCGAGCACTAAAAGCTGAGAGTTCGTAGATGTTGTTGCACCATGTACCTTTACCAACGACTTTCCCTTGAAGATCCAAAATCTGTGTGCCATTCTTATTGAAGTTAACTTTGAGGTCCTGATCCATGATCGCAGAAACGGACAACAAGTTCCTCTTGATATGTGGCACATAAAGAAAATCGAACAACTGTTTTACAACTCCATTTGACTTGAGAGCAATCGTACCTTTTCCTTTTGCTGGACATTTTGCATCATTGCCGGCTGCTACCAGGATGTCATTCCCTACCGGCTGTAGAGAGGTATACCAATGCTTCTGACTGGTCATGTGGCGTGATGCACCACTGTCAATTATCCAAGGTTCATCTGCAGGTACATGAACTCCCTCCGTGCAAATCTCCTCAATTGCTATGAACAGCTCTACTGGTACTGCCTGCACGCTGTTACAGGACTCTTTCTTTACTCTGTTCTTCTCATCTGCAATCTTCTTTCGGCACTCATTCTGCTTGTGCCCTGCCTTGTTGCAATAGAAGCACTTGATCTTCTTCTTTCTCTTTTTATCATTAGAAGAAGATGGGTTACTAGAGTCCTTACCCTTACCTTTCTTTGATCTAGCTGAGAAAGCCGAATCTTCTCCAGTCCTCATCTTTTGACGCATCTCCTCCTCCAGAAGCATTGCGCTGAAATCCTCAAAGTTGAGGGACGGATTTCTGTTCTGCATATTCAGTGCCATAACAAGATCGTCGTACTTTGGTGGGAGAATCCGTATGCACCTTCGTGCTAGACTCTCGTTGGTGATGGTGATGCCAATTGCGGTCATCTGATCACGCAGATTCTTCACCCTGGTGATGAACTTCTCTGCCGCTTCAGACTCAAACAGTTTCTCATTCGCGAGTTGAGTCTCCAGATTCTGAATCCATGTCCGATTCATGGTCTCGTACTGATTTTTCAAGACCGTCCATGCCTCCTCCGCTCTGGTGACATGTTGAATTAACACCATGACAGAATCACTTACACTGCAGACAATAGAACACAATGCATCTGCATTTCTTCTTGTCCATGCAAGAATCTCATCCGCAGTTGGTACTATCTGTTGTCTTGCATTGGCTGGATCCGGTCTCGCAACCGGCTTCATGTCCACCCCAGTAGCAATATCCCAAGACTCGTATGCGCTTAGGATGGTCTTCATCTTGAACTTCCAGAGTGGATAGTTAGAGCTGTCCAACTTTTCGCTTTCACCGAACGGTGGGATTCACAGTCTTGTGGGCTGGGCCATCTCTCACAATCTGCTTGCAAACAAAAACACACTACCAAATCTTCTTGCTAGAGTCCAAGCTCTGATACCATGTAAGAAAACAATACAACGTCTGTGCTCAACAGATAACAGGATCTCGTATGCAAGAGAGAAAAGCAGATAGTATGGAGAATTAAAAATTTGATTATTATAGAACTGATACAATAGATGGCGCTGCCTCCCAGCCGTGTGCTCCTGTGAAAGAAGCTTCGATGGCAAGCTGGAAACAATAGAGGACGGAGGCTGGATGCTAAGGAATCAGGGTTGTTGTAGCCAGAGATGAAATGGGCTTCATGGGCTTGCTCTTATATAGCCACTAGTTGTAGTCGGTTGGACCCAATTGGGTGACTGACCCAGTCTGCCCAAAACGATTGACCGGGGTATAGGCCACCGACCACACGATAGAACTGTGGCGTAAAATAGAGCAACAGACCTACGGTCACTGTTCGGCAGCCCAAAGCCATCCGAGATCATCTAGGGCTCCAAACGGGCCCCGCAAGGGCTGCCTCAGGAAATGCTCCATCTAACCTCAATGCGGTCAATCATGGGATGCCTTCCCGCACTTGCATGTAGCCTAGTTGGCAATGTGCCAACTCCGTCCAGCCATCAGGCCACACATGGCCCCCATCTGGTGTCCAAACCAGGACCTACCGGATAATCGAGCTACTCAAATGCCTTCTCCTCATATGGGGGGCTTACAAGTAGAGTTAGCTGGTTCCCGCATAGTTACACGAGAGTGGAGCATTGATATCTAACAGCCAATGCCTACGACTCCAACGCTCACCAAATCTGCAAGCAATCTTTCCTGTCCCACCTAATAGTGCTTCCCACTACATCTCTAAGTTTGCATGTATCCATTTTTGGAAAAGGAAGTTCAATGTCTACATCAAGACAAACATCGACTGACACGAATACACATGAAGACCTAATTTGCACACCTTGACACAAGCCACCTGCATCATTCTTGAATATTGTACCATGTACAACAACAGTGCCACTAATAATGAGTTCCACCATATCACCAATGTTGATCATATTGCCTACAGAATGTTGTGCCCAACATCATCATCTTATATAATTCATCTCTCTCTCTCTCTCTCTCTCTTTCTCTCTCTCTCTCTCTCTCTCTGTGCCTACAAAATGTTCATATATCCAACTTCATCATCTTATATAATTCATCTCTCTCTCTCTCTCTCTCTCTCTCTCTCTCTCTCTGTGCCTACAAAATGTTCATATATCCAACATCATCATCTTATATAATTCATCTCTCTCTCTCTCTCTCTCTCTCTCTCTCTGTCTCTCTCTCTCTCTCTCTCTCTCTCTCTCTCTCTCTCTCTCTCTCTCTCTCACTCTCTTGTTGGCATGCTAATTGGGAGGCAAAAGTACAAAAGTGGTTTGAAAGCCAATATTTGTCTCTCATGCCCGATGGAGGATGAAAGTTCAAGATCAGTTTTAAAACCTTATCAAAACATATTTTAATAATTAAAGTGTACCAAAATACATAGTACAAACGTAATAAAATTACTTATATCAATACTTTAAACCTTAAAATTTATCCAGAACCTAAACTAAAAATGATTAATTTTAACTAACTCCCTAACTAATGTTTTGTTTAAATTCCCTAACTTGAGAGTGCTCTCAACGGAAGTAAGAACGGAAGAGGGAGAGAGAGAAACAGAGAGCCACACAAGTTTTGGTGGGTGCAGAACCCTAACCTTTTTTTTCATTCATTTATATATGCATTTGAGTATTGTACATAACCGGGGTAAAGGCACAGAGACCTTTAACCCCCACAACCTCCCACTTAAAGGACAATGTGCCTTTAAGGGAGAACAACCAGTGAGCATACTATCCAATGCCCATCAATACATGATAATACTCAAACCGCTGACTAGGTAGACTCTTCGTCAGCATATCTGTAGGGTTATCATCTATATGAACCTTGACAAGCTCTATGTGCTTGTCCTCAGGTACCTCCCTGATGAAATGGTACCTGACCTCAATGTATTTGGTCTTTGCATGAAAGACCGGGTTTCGTGCTAGCTGAATAGCACTCATGGAATCACTATGCAATGTCGGTACACCTGTATGAATCCCCAAATCTCCCACTAGCCGATCAAGCCATATAGCCTCCTTGCAACCCTCTGTGGCTGCAACATACTCAGCCTCTGTGGTAGACAAAGCAATGCACTTCTGTGCACGAGACATCCACGACACTGCACCACTTGTAAAGGTGAACACATAACCAGAAGTGGATCTCCTACTATCCACATGCCCTGGATAGTCTAAATCTGTGTACCCAAGTACACGCATGTCTCCTTTACCAAAATAGATGCACATCTCCTTGGTACCCTTCATGTACCTCATGATGCACTTAACTGCCTCCCAATGCCTCTTTCCTGGATTAGCCATATACCGGCTAACAACTCCCACTGCAAATGCAATGTCTGGTCTAGTAGCTATCATAGCATACATAAGACTCCCAATTGCTGATGCATAAGGAGCTTTGGCCATCATGGCCCTCTCCTCTCTGATTTGGGACTATCTATATGACTCAGTTTCACATATGGAGGCAATGGAGTACTCACTGCCTTCCCCCCCTCCATATTGAAACGCTGCAATACTTTTGTAACATACTCCTTCTGTGAAAGCCAAAGGAGCTTCGTACTCCGATCATGCGTGATGCGCATACCAAGAATATGACCTGCAAGTCCCAAATCCTTCATATCAAAGGCCTCATGCAACTTGGCCTTTAATGCATCTAGCTCATAAGTATTCTTGCTAGCCAATAGCATATCATCCACATATAGTGCCAGGATTATCAAGCTATTATCCTTAGCCATTTTAATGTAGAGGCAGTGATCAATTTCACTCCTTCTAAAACCCTGGGACCGAATGAAAGCATCAAACTTCTGATACCATTCTCTAGGCGCTTGCTTAAGACCATAGAGACTCTTCTTCAGCTTACAAACTAAATGCTCTTTGCCCTTTTTTTCAAAGCTTTCTAGCTGCACCATGCAAATTTCCTCATGCAAATCACCATGCAAGAAAGCTGTCTTGACATCCATCTGCATAAGCTCCATATCCTCTGATGCCACTAGTCCAAGCATGCATCTAAGTGTGGTCATCTTCACAACCGGAGAGAATATCTCATCAAAGTCCACACCCTTCTCTTGCTTGAACCCTTTAGCGACCAAACGGCCTTGTACCTAGGCACATCATCACCTGTCACCTTCATCTTGTAGACCCATTTACATGGCAATGCTTTCTTTCCATGTGGCAAAGAAACCAAGTCCCAAGTCTTATTCTTCATAAGTGAACTCATCTCTGATTGCATAGCATACTCCCACTTGCATTCATCCTCACGCATCATAGCCTCTCTATAGCAAGAAGGCTCCCCGCAATCAGTAAGCATCACATAGTCTACCCCTGAAACAAACCTATCAGATGGTCTAGACACTCTAGATGATCTTCTCAAGGGCATTTCAGCTTGCTGTCTCACCTGCATATCAGCCACATTTGGCTCATCATTTCCACCAATAGATGATCCATCATCTACCCTTGATTGTATACCTATGGGAGTACTTGGTGGTACCATTTCTTGCCCATTTGGTGCATGGACAGCTTGCTGTCTATCAACATATGTAGGTCTAGAAAGATGCATTTCCTAGACTTAGGATCTAGCTTCTTTCGAAGCTCTTTTGGCACATGTGCATATGCCTCACACCCAAATATAGACAAATGAGAGTAAGAGGGCTTCTTGCCACTCCATGCCTCTTCAAGAATACCACCATCCAAACTCTTACTAGGTGATCTATTGATCACATGCACTACAGTCTTCATTGCCTCAACCCAAAAACCACCAGAAAGACTTGCATTGGAAAGCATGCATTGCAACCTTTCTTGAATGGTACGGTTCATCTTTTCTGCAACTGGATTTTGCTCTAGAGTACGAGGGGATGTGAGCTCCCTCTTAATCCCACGTGTATCACAGAAATGCTGAAAGTCATGAGAGAGATACTCTCCACCATTGTCAGTCCGTAGGCATTTAAGCATTCTACCTCACTGATTCTCAACCAAGGCCAGCCATTTCTAAAATACCTGGAACACATCACTCTTTCGAGCTATAGCATAAGCCCACACTTTCCTAGTTGCATCATCAATGAATGTCACGTAGTATTCAGCCCCGCCTAATGACTGTGTAGGCATGGGACCACATACGTCTGAATGCACCAAATCAAGCTTTTCAAACTCTTTCTTTGCCCTTCTTTTATGGGCTGATTTAGTCTACTTCCCATAGAGACAGTGCTCACAAAATTCAAAATCAGAGAAACTCAAATGCGGTACATAACCCAAATGGCATAAGAGTTTCATTCCATTCTGGCTCATGTGCCCCAACCTGCAATGCCACAAAGAAGTGCTTGGTTGCTCGGTTATTGCAACAACATGATCAAATGCCCCTGATACATGTAAGTGATACAAAGTCCCACACTTGGCACCCCTGGCCAAAATCATAGAGCCCTTCTGAATTTTCCAACTTTGAAAGCCAAAAGTGGTGTGAAAACTAGCATCATCTAGTTGACCCACTGAAATAAGACTCTTGGTCAACTTAGGCACATGTCTCACATGTTTCAACACAAATGCAGACCCATTTGCAAAAGAAAACTTTATGTCACCTACTCCCACTATGTCACATGCATAGTCATTTCCAAGATGCACACAACCTATCTTTCCACTGTCATAAGTGGAGAACCATTCCCTATGGGGAGTAATATGGAATGAGGCACCAGAATCCAAACTCCAATCCTAGGAATATGCATCATCTAAAGTGGTAAGCAACTCTGCAGATAAACTAGACATGAAGAGAACGTCATTGTCACTATCATGTGTGACTGCATTGATCTCCTCAATCTTCACTTTTCCTTTGTCCTCCCTTGGACTCTCTTCCTACTAAACATGAAGAGAACGTCATTGTCACTATCATGTGTGACTGCATTGATCTCCTCGATCTTCACTTTTCCTTTGTCCTCCCTTGGACTCTCTTCCTTTTGATTTGCACCCCAATTTGCATTCTTTTTCTTATCCTTTTGCTCTCTTTTTAGCTTGTAGCAATCCTTTTTCATATGGCCCTTCTTTCCACAGTGGTAACACTCAATGTTCTGTGCCCTGGATTTGCTACGAGACTTCCCTCTTTCTTGGGACTTCCCCCTGAACTGTGATCTACCCCTTTGCACATTTAAGGCTACATCCTGCTTGTTGGCATCCATAGACTTCCGTCTAATCTCCTCGGCCAACAAGCTACCCACAACATCATCAAATTTCAGTACTCCACTAGGTGCAGAGTTACTGACAGTTGTATGGAAGGTATCCCATGAGGATGGCAATGAACATAAGACAGGTATTGCCTTAGTCTCCGCATCAAAATTCATCTTCTGAGCTTGAAGCTGGCTGAAAATAATATTGAATTCATTCAAGTGAGAAGCAATGGAGACCCCTTCCTTCATCTGCAGCTCAAACAACCTCTTCATGAGGTAAACTTTATTAGAGGCAGTTTCCTTCTCATAAGTGGCACACAGTTTCTTCCACAAATCCTCCGTAGTCTGCTCATTTACTACCATGAAATAAACTGACTCTGCAAGATGAAGACTAATAGTAGACTTTGCTAATGCATCCAACTCATTCCAATCATCCTCAAACATATTTGCAGGCTTAGCTTCAATCAATCCCTACCAAAGGTTTAATCTGCTTCTTTTGAATAAGACATCCCTTATCTGTTCTTACCTCAAAGAAAAGTTTATCCCATCAGACTTTTTAATGTTGAAAAACTCCTTTTCAAACATGGAAGAGGATGCCATAATGCAAATAAAGCAAAATCCCAAATGCTAGTGCCTGTAAGAGAGAATCACACCAAATACCAGATGCACCTAAATGTGTATGCCACAATAGACTGAAATATCACCAAAACTCAAAGCTCAAAGCATCAAAAGATGCGGCTGACTCATGTGCATGTACTATGCATCCATATGAGCAAATCTGGCCCAAAAGAAAATGCCAACTGCAATGGCAATCCAAGATGCCAATAAGTGCCAAAAGGCTCAAGAATAAACACTGTCCATGGGCATATGCATTAATAATATCTCATCCAACAGAGCATAACACTATCAGTGCATCACCTGCAATGTGTCAAAGCTGTCCCTCAGCATAATATAGCATCCATGTACAAAGCGTCCATAAAATTAGCATCCCACAAGGCAATCTGGGCCTATTAGCGCATCCAATAAGGATTGCAATGCATCCAAATGGCCTATAAATCATCCACTGCAACCCAATGCACACCATGAATGAGCGCACATGGCTCAAACTGCAACCAGAGTGATCTGCATAAGGTATGCTTAAGAAATCATGGTCCCACGAAAAAGACCGCTACTGAAAATAGAACCTCAAATGCCTCAAAACATGGGCGCCATTGCATAATCGGACTCAGCAAGAAAATCTACAAATATCTCTTTTCTGTCGGAACTCCAAAATCCCATCCGATGAGTGAGAAATGGGAGTCAACACTTTTTTATTGCCATGTGGCATAAATCCTCCATAAATCTAAGGTTTCAAAACCTTAGAATGAAAAATGCATAACAGAGAGATGAAATCAAATACACAGAGATCTATAACTCTGAAAATACTCCACCGAATCGTGCAAGAATTGACAAGTACGAGTTTTTGAGCGTCCGGAACGCAATGGGACAGACGGTTTTGGAAACCGTGGTCTCAATCACTGGGTCCAACACACGGATTGAAAAATGTTTTTGGAAATAGAGCTATTTGTAAACTCCACCGGAGTGCGCATGATGAGCAACATAGAAGTTTTAGGACCTTCTGAGTCCACCGGAACTGACAAATCTACAAATGGTTACTCCAAACTTGAGTTCCAACACCCGGGCAGAAAAACGTAGGAAATGACACAGTGAGTCAGAAATCCAATGAAATGATCCCAGATTCAAGAATGAAGGTGTTTCCAAGCTCTTGAAGTGAAGTGACACCAAAACCAAGCAATAGTTGCCTCTACAAGTGAATACGGAGTCTCTGCCATCAAACGGAACAAGGAAAAGCTCAAAAAATGACTTTTTCTTTGAAAACACTTAACAGGCTCTCAAAACCACTTCGCAAAACCAAAGTGACTTTAACAAATGTTGACCAAACATGTGTGCCTCAGGATCTATGGAGCACTCTAAGGTGGATGGAACCTATGTGGAGACATGATGAAGAGAGTGCTCATGACATGTACCTCAAGTCAATTAGGTTCCAAGATAGATTAGCTTGGACTCATAAAGAGAATCTTGAGATAGTGCATAGTGCTTGATTGATATTACATCAAATGAACCTCCCTTTTATAGGTGAGGGTACTTACATTCATATGCTTGCTCACATGTGGGATATCTCCTCCATGCCATGTGGCAGCTTTCCCTTTACTCATACCTTTGCTCTATAAGTGCTCATGGCACCACAACTCTCAACACCTCCCCTTGGTGCCATGATCCTTTGGCAACTGCAAGGTCGTCAGATGTGATTTTACATGTCAATACCTCCCCTGGGTGCCTACATGGCTACTCTCAGCTTATGTTCTCCTAACCTAGAAATAGTTTTATTCTTTCATTTACTTTAAATTGATCATGTTTACCATATTCTAGTTCAAACTGTAACTGGTAGTGATGCTCATGGTGCTTGCTAATCTACAACTCTAGGCAAAAGTGCATGAAAATCCCTCAAACATAATGGGATTCTCACTCAATGACAATTTTCCTTTTGCTTTGATCCCTTGTTGCTATATGGATACTATATTTTCCCAAGTGGGAGAATCCTTTTGAATAGGGCTATCTAAAAATAAATACCTTACTTCTTTACTCTCACAGGTTTTATCCGATGGATTTAATTATAGAAGTGTTTCTCCCCTATCTGTCCATTTTCAAATAATAGATCAATTTTTTGAGAGCCTGAAGGATCTTTACAAAGGCAGTGCTAAATAGACTGAGTAGAACTAAAGAAAATCAAGTATAAGAGGCATCAACTTCAAAAATACTCCTCCACCATTGATTCAATGCAATCCCTCTGTGGATAGAAAGAAAAAGAAAGAGAGTGACGAGATAAAAAAACTTCAAAAAATAAATTCAAAATTAATGGTGTTCATCAAGATTAGAGATCAATGTATGCAAGAAAGCATAGCATCCTAATCTCATCCTAATGAAAAGGCCAAAAAAGAGCAATAAAGAGAGAAAATCATAGCATCATTATCTCATCCTAATTCAAAGGCCAAAAAGAGCAATAAAGAGAGAAAAGGTTTTTAGAATTCTCTAGAATTCAAGAAAGCATAGTATCCTAATCTCATCCTAATGCAAAGGCCAAAAAGAGCAATAAAGAGAGAAAAGGTTTTTAGAAATCTCTAGAATTCAAGAAAATGCAAGAGGAGCGCTTACTCATTTCAAAAGGAAAATGCCAGTAATAGCATTTCAAAATGTCCCATGACATAAGCCACTCTACGCAAATATCCATGTCACATGTTGCAAGCTTCTGGACAAATTTTAATATAAAACGCCCTTCTGTATATTAACCTTTGGGTATTAAATTACTTCCTTATGTATATATAAATCTATAAGTAATTGAATTAATAAAAACCCATCTGTTGAACTCACGTGATAGGGTTACATATGATGAGTGACCCCCCCGAGTGAGAGATTCATGAGAGTTCTCATCATTCCGTTCTTGTGAGAAAGAGATGTTAGAGTCCATTTTATCCTTAAGGGGAGAGAGAGAGAGAGAGACAATTCTATCCTATCATAGCAGCAACAAGCTCTCAGCCATGCAAGCTCCTATCTACAACTAGCACCTCTAAGGGCTCCTGATCCTTCAACGACAAGGTCCAACAACAGTCTCTCCAGCGCCCAGCCTCCAACGAACACCACGCCCACGACTCCATCAAGCCTCCAATGCTAGACCGAATGGAAGCTCTAGGCTACTCAAATACCTCTACAACAACAAGGTGGCTCTAGCCTCCCATCAACCAACGCCTTCTTCAAACAGCCGTTCTGCTCCAATGTGCGAGTGCAACATCGACACGACCCAATGCCCAACCTCTCCAAAAGCAAGCTCCTAAGGTGCATCCCAAGCTTCCTCAGTAGCAGCAGCAAAGCAAATGAGTGCAGCTCTAGCACTCACAGCCATAGACTGGCGACTTAGTGCCAACGGGCTCCCGTCTCCATGGCTGACTCCAGAACCCAAAGCTTCTACACAGCCATCGCGACCTCCTCTGTCTGCAACACAACAGCCAACAGCCTTCTCCAAACGACATCGCCCAGCAAGCACCAAGCCTTAGCAGACTCCAACAATCGAAAGCCACTCCACAACACTACTTGCTACATCCAACTGCAGGAGAGACTCTGATGCCCGGCTCCTACGACTCTGCTCCTTCTAACAAATCCACCGCATCTCCGTCAACGCACTGACAGAACAGATTACTTAGTTTTCTACAAAGTCTCCTAAGGTTCCCAAAAATTGACATGTGGCAAAGATAAAACTTAACCACAGCCAGGGGTAGTTCAGTTAGTAGGATGAAGTTCAGTTACTTGGACCATACTTAGCTTTGTTTGAACTCTGGGTTAATTCAGTTTGGTTAAAAGTGTGCCACATGGCATAGGGCTACCTCAGCACAGTAAACCCTTGCCAAGCACAATTTGTAAGCTGCATGTGAACAGCCTCTGCCACATCATCAAGGCCCCCTCTTCTTCACAAAAGTTTCAACAAGCCATAACTTGCAATCCAGGAAGAATTTGCACATGCTCCAAAAAGGAAGAGTGATTGTCATTTTGAGCTCTACGTGCCTGTTAGATCAGAATCATTGTATGTAATTAGACACTGCCAATATTGAAAGAAATCAATTGGTAAGACCTTTGCAACAAATGGAAAAGTGATGCATGAATGCAAAAAGCAAGCCAAAAGCACAAGTGCATGAGATGACTATAGCACAAAGCATGGCATCCACACACAAAGCATTAAGGCACATGAAAGAATAAAGCATCATACATCAAGTGAAGGAGACAACGACATCGTCATCAAGCCATGAGCCAGAAGGTGACATCAATGGAATGTATTGAGAAACCAAAACCTTACCAACCTTGCCTATATTTTGTAAATCGAGCCTGACCAAGTGGAATAATTTATTATTAGAAATATTTTAATCTCAGTAACCATCTTCGCATGCCAGGTCAATTGTGCATGGATCCTTCTTTACAAGTGTCACAATGCTTGTCAAAATTTTTAATAAAAAGCAAAGCTTCACAAGAAATGCTTACACTCCATTTGATAGTATGACCTTTTCATTCTAGACTGTCATTTTGAGGTTACCATTGCGAGGCATGTTATTACAGTTGCCTGTTGCACTAGTTATGCTAGTTTTTTGGAAGCTGTCTAAATAGAATTCTAGCATGTTTTCAAAATCCTAGTAAAAGTATCATTTTATCTTCATGGAAGTTTTACTCTTTTTTTTGTAGGGCATCCATTGGACAGGGTTATGGTCTCACTGAAACTTGTGCTGGAGCAACCTTTTCAGAATGGGATGATATTTCTATTGGTCGGGTTGGCCCACCAGTCCCGCATTGCTACATTAAGGTATGGTGATGGGAAATTAACGAGTGTTCCTCTTAGGTACATATTAATTACATGGAACATTTTTGGTCTTGGGGTTCATTGGGGATGGGATACATGTTGATGTCCAAGGACATTACAAATACTGATAGAGCTTCTGGTAATGTTGAAAAGATTATGTTGGATGTTTAAAATGCTGGAGTTATTCAAAATATATTTGTCTAACATTTAATAGTTACTTGTCCAGCTCATTAGACCCATAGATCCATCATGGAACATCTGGAATTGTTAGTAAGCCCCTCATTTGTACATCCTGTATTTGAAACCTTGTATGGTCAGTGTTTGTAAATATATCCCAATTTTATCATCTATACGGCAACTAAGTTGTGGATCTGATAAGAATTTGCAGAATAGTATTCTAAGAAAAAGTCTTCCACAGAGGAGGGGTCTTTGTTTTGCTGTGTTCCTCTCCAGCTCCTCTCTTAACTGAATATAGCCATCCCCTCAAAGGGTGCTCAAATTGACCAACCTCTCCCCGTCTCTCCTTCTGTTGTGCATTCCTTGTCGTACTCACTCATGATGGTATCATTAAAACAGGGTTCCACATGGCAGGCTGCGACTTTTCTGTATAGGGTCAGTGCCCCACCTGTGACCCTACAAATGAGGAGAGATCAGGGACTTGACACCTGCATAGCATTGTGGGTAGATGGACATGCAACACATGAACCTTTGTTTTTTAATTCCCTGATTTGTTTGGGATGGGGGATTGTGGGGAAGGAGCCGTGGAAGGGGAGGGTGGCAAAGCCTCCACAATGTTTCAAGGCCTAGACAAGAAGGGGGAGGGGAAGTAATATGAGAGATTAGGGGGGGTGGGGGGTGGGAGGAGGAAGTGTGGAAGGGGGGGTGGCGAAGCCCCTGCAAAGTTTACAAGGCCTTGACAGGAAGGGAGAGGGGAAGTAATATGAGAGAAGGGGTAAAAATATGCCCACCCCACTTTGCATCCCTTTCATGCCTGCTCTCTCATCTCTACTCTTTGCAGGGATGCACCCTCAAATTAGTTTATGCATGGAGCATTAAGAGGGACGGATAGCATTACTCAGGACCTTCAAGGTGGTCAGAACCTTATTGTGCAGATTGATACAGCAAATCCTCTGGATTGTTTAGATTCAATCTCACAGGGAGGGACAAGGAGATGCATCCATTGGCTGGGAGTCTTCTCTGGTAGAGGAGTTCCACTACTAGGTTATTTGCTTTCTTTGGGATCAAGGAGGTGAAATGGTTCTTTATGCAGTGGAAGAGGATTGGAGATTAGTCAGACTACCACTGTAGGAACCATCCAAGATGCTGTCCTCCACACTCACAATTATTGCATGAAGTAAGGGCCACTAGTTTATCAACCCTGGTTCAGTCGCCGGTTGACTGTAAGATTTTGGAGTCTAATATGCGCAATTCGAAGTTGGGTTGCTCATCCACAGCTTAGGATTCCTCATTTACCTTACTTTTTTCCCCTTTACCTTACATAAGCTCTCTAATAAGTTTGTTCATAAGGCACTACATCTCGAAAAGGTAGTTTTGGGAACGACTCAACTAGAGTTTATAGCTTGCCTTCTATTGAGAGGATTTCTATTAATTGTCCCTTCGATTTGTGCAGGTCACCAAGGAGACTCTCTGTTCGCTTTGTGCCTGGTTAGCAATCCAAAATCAAAACTATAATTGAAATAAAGGTATGATAGCTTTTCTTTCTCTGCTCAATAACCCATCTGTTGGCAAATTTTTGATAAGTTGATATGCTTTTTTTGGGGGGGGTTTCTTCTTCACGTATGTTCGATGTAGTGTCGTCTTTTCATATAGTATGTCAATGTCATAACTTTTTTATTCTTGATATTACATGACTATTAGATATCGACGTAGTGTCGTATTTGTCCTTTCGACATAATACGTCAATCATCTAATTTGTAATGTAATATTTGAGTCAATTACTTGGGCCATGCATTTGCATGGTGCTTATCTTTCCGCATTGGATCGTATTACTCAATTATATGTGCGGTTAAGTAAGTAAGTCTGCATTTCGACATTTGGTTGTAATATTCAACCTTTGATGTCGTTACAAGGACTCCTTCTCATTGTTTTGAAACTAGCTCGACACTTGGTCGTATCATTCGACTGTATGTGTCATCTCTCAACCTTAGAAGAGTAATAGGATTCAACACTTTGTTGTTTATTCGACTTTTGGTGTTGTTCCTTAGATATATAATTTATAAAATAAGTAGGCTTCGACACTAGGTCGTTTATTCAGCTTTCAGTGTTGTCATAGCTTATTTCATAAAACAAATGTTTAAACTTTGACACATGGTCATTTATTTGGCTTTCAGTGTCGTTGTAGGTTATCAGTGTTGTATGATAGTTTCGGCTTCAACACTTGGTCGTTTATTCGACTTTTGATGTTGTTGTCCTCTTTGGAAATATTTTGTGTGAAATATAGGGGACCATTGCATAAATGCTAGTGTGTAGAGGTTGTAAACTTTCCAATAAATATACTTCCAAGATTCATGCTCATACATCTAAGGTAACAATGCTAGAGCCAATGATATTTGTGTCTTTGATTCATGCCTATCCATGGGGTCTTTGATTCATGCCTATCCATGGGGTCTTTGAAATAAAGGTAGTAGATTTGGGATAAAATGGGATGGATGGCCTCTCTCAGCAAAAGTTTTAGAAAATCAAGTTTTTGGGCTGCATGATCAAGATTTTGTACATAATGGAAAAAAGTTAGTCAATGTTCTTGACAAGCCTGAGCATCAATTGGCTATTGGCAATGTTTGGATCACCTTAAATCATGTCATTATTGTGTATGATGCTTTTTCTATCGACAAGCATATGCTAAGGGAGGGAGACATTAGGCGAGATGACCGCCAAAATTGGGCTGGAGCTCAAAGAATATGCAGTAGACAAGTGCAATGGTGCTTGGGAGAATTGGCAAACAATGGAATTCATAGAAAAGAGAGGAGCATGCTAGGAACACAAGCTTATCTTCAAATTGCTGGGGACTACATCGACATCTTCTTATCTCCACATTTGAATCTTGTGGATTGAGTCTATCTTGCGGGCAAAGTCTCGTTTTTCTTTCAAATTTGGAGGTCTTGGATTGTTCATCATGCCAACTATACGTTGAATAGAAACTTCATAACTAAGGAAGCTTTCTTAGATATGCAACTCTCATGCCATTTTGTGGTCCTACTGATCAAGTACTTTAGAGAATTTTCTCCAAGCCTAAGGTGTCCTTTACATCTTACAGGTTCATATGCAGTTGAAATCTTCTTCAGTAAGATTGGAAGCATGGTGGGACAAGAACGCGCTTATGACTTGATGGATATGCTACATAGTGCAGGTAGTATGAATAGGCTTGCACACTTTGAATTCAAAGAGTATAGTCCTCTATTTACAAGGGCACATAAGAAGCAAGAACATGTCTGGAGAGAATTGAATCTCAAAGAGAACATGTGAGAAGCTAATCTGGGGGACTATGAGTATGTGTCAACTGATGATAAAATCATCGAAGCATTGAAGAAGGGACTAAAAAGTGCTCAAGAAAGGTGTGAAAGTTTGCATATGAAGCCAAAGGGTGAGAATATGAAGTGGTGGATGGAACCTTGGTCAAATGGATTTGCAAATGCATATTCACAAGAATGTGATTCTGAAGAAGAAGACCAATGTCAAGCAGATCATGTGTCAGAAATAGATGATAATGACAACGATGCCTCCATAAGTGAAATTAGACACGTGGTGGATTCTCTCCTAGATGAACAAGAAGCAGTGAGCCCGGTTGTTACCATTGATGGTAAAACTCTCTTCAAGTCCACATTGGTAAGCCAACTTAATGGAAATCCCCCACTCTCTTAAGATAGACTCACAAGGGTTCGCCAAGGAGTATACTACTCTAAGGAAGATATGTAACCTCTTGCTACATCAAATGAGAACCTATTTGGAATAGGTTCCGATTGTGCTGTATTCTTTCATGAAGAACACAAAACAAGGAAAAGCAAAAGGAAATGCAATCCAAGATCTTTGCAAAAAAAGAAAACACAAGCTATATGGTACCTTGGACGAGTTCAAAAAATGAGGAGAAAGGTTGGTGGGGGGTATGTGGAATATAAAAGAGGGTTCAACCTTTCAGATAGACCTTTTGGAGTATAAGTCCAGCTTGGGTGGTATCAAAAGGCAAAAGGTTCAAGATGCTTCACATATGACCTTACAGACCTTGACATGATAAATATTGAGAGCGTAATTGCATTGGCAAACCTCACCTATGAGTGTAATAGCAATAAGTATACTTTAGATGAGAATGATTGGAATGTATTCAATGACTTTGTAAAGGGGCATTAAATGCACTTGGCAGGGGCTTCTTTGTTATCTTTCTAATATGATAAAAGCTTTATTATGATTATTACTATACGCTGAGTTTAGTTTGATTTGTCTTGATGGATTTTTTAAATTATTTTTTTGCAAGACCTTGAATCACAGAAGTGGATGATTTGCAACCACCTTGGTACTTTTGTTTATATGAATGCCATTAAGCAAGTTTGAAAATGCTATTTTGGCATCGGGTACAACAAGATGTTGTATGAATGTAGCCTTTATGGTTTTAATACCATGGTTTGATATGACTTAGTAGATGTTTGTATTTGGCAAGAAATAAATATTATATATCATCATTGAATGCTTTGTAAAATTGGCTAATCTATCATCCCTTCTCCTAGCTAAAACACCCATACATATGGTTTTGTAAAAAATTGAAAGATATAAAGCATTTATAAAAGCTCCCAATATTTCATGTAGTATTTTTATAAAGGTTGTTTCTTGAGCTCTTTACGTGTTTCAAGTGACTTTGCACAATTCTTTGCTCTTGGTGTACGGCACACATGATTTGTCTTGTTTGATATTTGTTCCTCTTAATTTTTGCACATATGTCTTTATTCTTTGTTTCTCTTGCCTTATGGCATCATCAAGATACAAACCATCTTAAACTTATGCATTGCCCATTATTGTAGTCGGTACCTCAATTTTTTGTGTGTAGATTCAAATAATGCCGATGATGTAGAGATCTTGCAGTCTAAATATCTCATCCTACCTAAAGGGACTCCAAAAATAGTAGTGTATGACTCACATAAGGACTTTTAAAATTCCTCTAGGAAACTAAATATACTTACAGAAGGGGATTCATAAAATTTCCCAAAATTTACAGAGGGGATACTAGGAAATACTACAAATAGGTTACATAGGGATTTAGAAAAGAACCCTTGAATGCACGTGATATAGACATATTACACTAGGTGACCCCCCCGAGATCTCTCATGAAATGGATGGACAGAAAATTTCTCTCTCAAGGGACGGTAATTTGTTCTTAATCCAAAACTAAAACTAACCTAGGAGAAAAACATGAGCTCCTAAGACATGCCTACAACTAAGCTAGGAATGGGAGCAATCCTAGTGAACTACTAATGAGCTAAACTAGGAGAGCTAAACCTATGCTCTGATACCATGACCAAACATGTGTGCCTCAGGATCTATGGAGCACTCTAAGGTGGATGGAACCTATGTGGAGACATGATGAAGAGAGTGCTCATGACATGTACCTCAAGTCAATTAGGTTCCAAGATAGATTAGCTTGGACTCATAAAGAGAATCTTGAGATAGTGCATAGTGCTTGATTGATATTACATCAAATGAACCTCCCTTTTATAGGTGAGGATACTTACGTTCATATGCTTGCTCACATGTGGGATATCTCCTCCATGCCATGTGGCAGCTTTCCCTTTACTCATACCTTTGCTCTATAAGTGCTCATGGCACCACAACTCTCAACAAATGTTCCTTCAAGGTCTCTGCACACTCGGATGCAAGTAAAATCACCCAGAAAGCTTCCCACAGAGCTTTTCCTTCCTCCCACAGAACTGCTAAGCTTCCAAGCATTCATGCACGCTCAGCTAGATCACCCGTACTCTGATACCAGTTGAGAGTGCTCTCAACGGAAGCAAGAACGGAAGAGGAAGAGAGAGAAACAAAGAGCCACACAAGTTTTGGTGGGTGCAGAACCCTAATCTTCTTTTTCATTCATTTATATATGCATTTGAGTATTGTACATAACCGCGGTAAAGGCACAGTGACCTTTAACCCCCACATAACTAATGTTTTATTTATCCTAACTAATGTTTTATTTAAATTCCCTAAGTAACGTTTTATTTATCACTAGCTAAAATATATTTAAATGCTTTATTATGGGGTTCTAAATATATTTGATATATTTCTTCTTATCAAAACATATTCTAATGATTAAAGTGTACTAAAATACATAGTACAAATGTAATAAATTTACTTATATTTATACGGTCTATTAGAAATATTTTTCATAATAAGATTAAAATATTTAATACTCATACAAAGTTCCATTTGTCCATACTTTTATCTATTCCAAATATGTTTTACTAAATAAAATATTAATAGAATACAAAAACATATTTTAAATCTCTTCCATATTATATCCATTATTAATTCAAATATTTTATATTTATACGTTTTATTAAAATAGTTTAAAGTATATTATTAAAATGTTATAAATAAAATATATTACTTACGATTTAATAAATAAAACCTACTGAATATAAAATATGTATAGGTAATAAACAAAATATATTAAATACTAGATAACTCTTTGACTAAATCCCTAACTAACGTTTTAACGAACTCCCTAACTAACCTCTGATTTAAATTAACTAATATGACTAATCAGGCTAAATTTTAAACCTTAAAATTTATCCTAAACCTAAACTCAAAATGATTAAGTTTAACTAACTCCCTAACTAACGTTTGGTTTAAATTTCCTAACTAACATTTTATTTAAATTCCCTAACTAACATTTTATTTACCCTAACTAGCATTCTATTTAAATTCCCTAACTAACGTTTTATTTATCCCTAACTAAAATAGATTTGAATGCTTTATTATGGGGTTCTAAACATATTTCAAACTAATCCCTAAATTACTAATCCCTAACTAACGTTTTAAATTTCCTAACTAATGTTTTATTTAAATCTCCTAGCTAACTCCCTAACTAACTTTAAATTACAATTCTTTAATGCATTAATGCGTTAAATTACAATGTTAGCTTTAAGATATTTTAAACTAATTCTTTAAATTACTAATCCCTAACTAACGTTTTATTTTAAATTTCCTAAGTAACTCCCTAACTAACGTTTAAACCTTAATATGCCTAATTAATGTTTAAACCTAAACTAACTCCCTAACAAACGTTTAAATCTAAACTAATATGGCTAATTAGCCTTAACTATCCTAAACCTAAACCTGAAGGCCAAAAGCTAGAGTTGAATCTTACCTTCGCCACCATCGTGTGCTGCACTGCCACCAACGCCTTGTAGTCCATGCTCTCCATCAAGCTCTGCACCATCTGCGGAGTCATCTGCATGCTGCCCATCACCATTGCCATCCCCATCAAGATCTGCAAAGTCGTCTGCATGCTGCTGCCTATCGCCATCACCATTGCCATCAAGCTCTTCGGAGAAATCTGCACACTACCCATGGATGATTTTTTCACGTTAGTTTCGTTAAGAAGTGAAACTTTTATATTGGTGTTGAAAGTTTCTATGACCTAATAAAAATAAATGCTTGAAACATTCGCCAAGATTTGAAACTTTTATGTGAAAAACTTTAATGTTTCGCCAAGATTTACATGTTTTACTTCAAATATCAAAAGAAAATATACAAAAGTGTACTATATTATTTCAATATCATGAAACTAAAAAAACTATCTCGATAAACTCTTGCCAGGATTTATATTAATATATAACTATAGCTTCAATAAAAACATCCATGATGCTACCCATCGCCATCACGCTGTGGTCCATGCTGAGAGTCTACATTGAGATCTAGATCTCCATGCTGAGATTCTTCATCACACTTTGGGAGGACATCATTATTTGCATCATGCTCTGGAAGGACGTTTTTATATTCATCATGCTCTAGGAGGACGTCTCCATCATTATTTGCATCACGCACTGGGAGGACGTTGAAGTTTCACTAAGAGTCGCCATCACCATGCTCGAGGTCCATTTCAAAAACAAGGTGGGCGCTCTCTCTCAGAGTCTCTCTCACTCTCTCTCTATCTCTCTCATACACACGCTCTCTCTCTCTCTCACTCTCTCTCTCTCTCTCTCTCTCTCTCTCTCTCTCTCTCTCAAAGTACTCTCACTCACTCACATTCTCACAATCTCTCTCTCTCTCTCTCTCTCTCTCTCTCTCTCTCTCTCACGATGCTAAATATACAGTATGAACTGTTTAACTCTCAAGAACTTAAACAAATTTTGAATTTCTCCCTTAACTCTAATTTAAAATTTTACACAAAGATCGGTTTTAAAATCGATCTCGATGGAGGATAGAAAATAAAGTTTAGTTATTGGTCCAGAATTAAAATTTTTTGAAATTTCTGCAATCTTAAAGCTTTTTGTATAAGCTAAAGTTTTCAAATATTGTGTATGTAAATTTGGAGATGCTAGCATTTATATTGTACCTAAGTTTGGGGTTACATATATGTCTAATTTTCTTCATTAGAATGGAATCTATTGTTAATCTTATCTTGGAATAGGGGATGGGGCTGAAGGTGAAGGTGAAACCATTTTCCCTTCATCCCCTTAACGAAGATCGATTTTAAAACCGATCTTGAGGGAATGAAGGGCAAAGGGTCACCCTCATCCTTTAATTCTTTATCTTGGAATGAATGGACAAAAACAGTAGTCTGACACACTTCCAGCTACTGAAGGTCAGAACAGAATTGGGAACACAGTCAGAAAAGCTTCTGACAGGAGAATCTACAAAAATGATTATAAATGCAGACAACAGCGATGCAGAAGGATCTCTTGCTTCTACATCACCAGAACAAACAATTCAAGAAGTAGAAATTCAGTTTGAAGAGCAAATGCAAAGGAGTGCCAGGGTAAGACAATATGACTTCGAAGAAATGAATCTGGGGGACGAGGACAACCCACAAATAGTCATGGTAAGTACAAATCTTCCCCCATCATTCAAAGTGGCTCTCAGAAAGTTATTAGAACAGTACAAGGACATTTTTGCATGGCATTACATTGATATAAAGGGGGTAGATCCATCATTCTGTCAACATAGAGTAAATCTCAAAAAAGATGCAATACCAATCATTCAAGGGAGATATAGAATGAATCCAAATTATGCCAAGTTGGTAAAGGAAGAAATCAATAAGTTGCTGAGGGTTGGTTTCATATATCCACTAACACATGTGACATGGTTATCCCCAATTGTTATTGTTCCAAAGAAAAATGGGAAACTGAGAATATGTGTTGATTATAGAAAGTTGAATGCAACAACCATCACCGATCCACACTGATCCATTCCCTCTTCCATTTTGTGATTCATTGCTTGATGTTGTGGCTGGACATGAGAGTTTTTTAGATGGTTTCAATGGGTATAACTAGATTAGAATGGCTCGAGAAGATAGAGATAAAATTGCATCTGTAACAAAATGGGGTGCATTTGCATCCAATGTCATGACCTTTGGATTGAAAAATGCACCACCCACTTTCCAAAAATATATACAAGACGTATTTGGAGAGTACCTGACCTCATTCATGAAGGTATTTCTGGATGACTTCTCAGTATTTGGAAAAAGGATAGATCATTTGCATCACTTGTCATTATGCTTTGCTAAATGCAGATTTGCTAGTCTGAGCTTAAACCCAGCAAAATGTGCTTTTGGTATCAGTAGAGGTATTCTCCTGGGACATATTATCTCACAAGAAGGCATGGAGATTGACCCTAACAAGGTCTCAGCAATCCAAAACGCTAAGGCTCCCGAAAATGTCAAGCAACTATAGAGATTCATTGGCCAAATAAAATGGCACTACAGATTTCTAAGATACCTTGTTGATATCTATTATCCTCTTACTAAGCTCACACGGGATAGTGAACCATTCATCTGGGACACTCCTCAAGAACAAGCTTTCAACATTCTCAAGAAAATATAAATGGTTGCTCCTGTATTACAGCCCCCTGATTGGTGGTCTCTCCCTTTTGAAGTATTTATGGATGCATCGGATTCAGCAGTGGGAGCAGTTCTCATGCAACAACAATTGCCTAAGTGGCTCCGACCTATATGTTATGCAAGCAGAATCCTGACAAAACATGAAAAGAATTTGCAACAACAGAAAGAGAAGCGCTTGGTATGGTGTATGCTTTGAATAAATTCATACATTATCTTTTGGCTAACAAACTACATTTTCATGTTGACCACCAAGCTTTAATTTACTTGGTCAACAAACAGCATCTAACAAGAAGATTAGCAAGATGGATGCTATTGTTGCAAGAGTCTGACTACACAATTGTCCATAGACCAAGGAAGCAGCATGCAATTGCAGATTATCTGAGCAGGCTGCACTCAAGAGAGCCTTCGACAGGAATACCAAATGAACTTCCAGATGCAAATTTGTTCATGGTACGAATTGAGGAGCAGCCAAACTGGTATGACAAAATGTTATTTTTTCTCAATAATGGACTATAATCCCAGAAACAATGAATCAAGATCAAAGAAAGAAGTTGGTTTTACAAAGTAGACCTTTTCTTATCATTGTTGGAGTGTTGTACAGAAGAGGCATTGACCAGGTCATCAGAAGATGTGTCCAAGACCATGAGCAAAAAGTTGTGTTAGTGGAAGCACATGGGGGTGTAGCTGGAGGACATTTCTTAGGAGATATTACAAGCAAGAAAATCTTACAGGCTAGATTATGGTGGCCCACAGTGTTAAAGGATGCCCACAAATATGCAAAATCATGCCCACCTTGCCAAAAAGATGATAGACCAATGGATAGATAGGATGCCACACCAACCCATCCTTCCATTGGATCCATTTCAAAAGTGGGGATTGGACTTCATTGGACCAATCAAGCCTCCAGCAAAATATTCTGGTAATCAATATATACTTGGTGCTACTGATTATTGCACAAAATGGGTTGACGCTATTGCACTCAAAACATGCAAAGCTAGAATAGTTGCACATTTTCTATACCATAATATTGTTACCAGATTTGGTGTTCCAATTGAGATTGTATCTGATAGAGGGACCCATTTCATAAACAAAACAATCAAAAAGATGACAAAAAATGCACATGATGTTGCACAAAAAGTCTACACCATATTACCCACAAGCTAATGGTTTGGCTGAGAGTACAAACAAGTTAATGAAAAAGGTTTATAGAAGAACCATTGCTGATCATCTAGAGGATTGGGATCAGCATTTAGACTCAGTACTTTGGGCACTGAGGACAGCTCATAAAGTAGCCACAAGATTGACACCTTTCAGGCTAGTGTATGGATGTGAGGTAGTAGTACCCATGGAATTCATTGCAGGAAGTCTGAGAGTAGCAATTGACAACAAACTTTCCCTAGAAGACTCCATCAATGCAAGATTGGAGCAACTTTTGCAATTGGATGAGGATAGATTGACAAGCTCTCATACAGTTGACATTATTCAAAGAAGAAGAGAAGCATGGATAAATAGAAACATAAAGTTTAAGCTTTTCAAAAAGGGAGATTTAGTGTTGATATTCAACATCAAACTGGGGAAAATTCCAGGAAAATTCAAGCTCAAATATGATTGTCCATTTGGAATACTTGAGGCATATGAACAAGGAACATTTCTTCTCTCATATCTGCATGGTAATCCATTTGACAAACCAATAAATGGTCAAACCATACATTGAAGACCCTACAACAGAGGCAAAAATAAATACAGTTTCTCTACAGGATTCTATACATACAATAGAATATTTTCACTCTGTTTCAACATTTCAGGTTACCCAAGTACCAAGCATCCCCATAGTGCAAACGCTATGTATATCACATAGCCAAGGACCTGTAGAAGAACATTATTTACATGGATTTAAGACATTACATATGTTCACTCTACAGCAAATCAAAGCAGAACTATCTCTAGTATCGAATGAAGAAAATAATGAAATACCAGGATTATTCTACACACCGACAGGTGGAAGAAAGCAAGAGCAGCAACTCAAGAGCACTAAGCAAAGCAACCAGCAACAAAGAGTACTACAACATCAACAACAACATCAGACATCTCTGCGCCACCCTAATAGAACATCTTCGACATCAAGCAGTAGCCCACCTGGCAAGACACTCAAACCAACTGCAAAGCAAATATATATATACTCAGGAGTCTAGCTCCCTGGACCATGTAGTACGACTGTTATCCGCCGACACGCATCCAACTAGGGCAGGCACAGTTTGACAAGCATCCGACAGCACATGCGACTCAGTCGGATTTATCCGACTCACGTCCGTAGGCACTCTTCCACAATTTGTTCACCGTTTGATACTAAGGCAACGAGTCACGCCCACTTGACACATACGAGGTCTGACTCACATCTGCCCCTCTTTTGACTGAAGTTCCACACACCTCCAAGCATCCGACTTCGCCCCGACTCCAGTCCGTCAATCATCCGCACCCCCTACTATTGCACACCTACTATCTATTGCCAAGGGAATTTTGTCCCATCCACGGCACAATTTGCAAAGATTCATCATACTCTTCACTCAGAATGCGATCATACGACCTCACCATCCACACTAGGTGGATAATTCCCCACTTTCATGCAAAGCTCCACCAGTCTCGGCGTGGCCAATCATCACACTTACAAATGACACCGACGCAACCCTCACAAGGACTCTCATAATCCGATGATGGGAGCTCAATGCAACTCTCCCCCAATTACCGACTCTGATTGCCAATCGAAAACAAGCAAACTCCACAAACACAACTAAAAAACGCGAGTTCCCGCAAGCTCTATGCCACACAAATTGGTACATATGGCACCAAAACGAAAATCCCACCCCACAACCCCTCCCTCTTCTCAGCCTCATCAACCATCCCTCGACCTCCTCATCTCTACCGCCCTCCTTGACTCGGACATGGCTCCCAAGAAGAAGCCGATGACTCCCGCATGCAAGAGCCCATGTCAAAGGCCTACTCTAGAGATAACCATCATGATGGAAGCGAATGAAGATACAAAAAGCAACTATGAGACACCACAACTAGCACTGAAGAAGCAGATCATTACCGCTACCTTCCCTAAATTCAAACTCTCTCTTGACGTGCAGTAGAACCACAAGTGGCTGAAGAAGATCGAATTGCTAAACTATGCGACACTACCCTGGGCAGCTTGGAAATCCTCACCCGATGCTCTCAAACAATACCAGCATTTCCAAAAAATGGGAGGTAAGTTGACAGAAACCTTGATGGTAACCCCGGAAGTCATTGGGGTTGCTGAAGTCTTTCAATTACAATTGATAAGGGAGGAGGTAATGTATCAAAAAGATATTGATCAAGAGATGCAGCAAGAGTTCGGCCCACCTGAGATGGCCAAAAAGTATTTTATTGAGAGTAATGTACAGGACAGCGGGAGGAGGCAGCAATTAATCTGGTATTTGAAAGACTGCAATTGCTGGCTAAAACCAATACAATGATCCGTGACTCATATGCCTTGCTCAGAGCAGCAGAAAAGGGGACCAAAATCAGTTGGGCTCAAATCTTGCATTCTAGGGTCATGAGTGAGATTGTGAAGAAGGACTTAACATCCACAAATGCACACTCAAAGATTTCGCCCATCATCACCGCTCTATTCGAGTTTGCAGCATAGGGTTCGACTAAGAAGCCTCATGATGTGAGTATCCAATATTGGGAGCAAAGAACAAAAATGCGACAGCCCAGATACATAGCAAGAGGGCAGGCACAGCCCAGATCCAGAAAAAGATGCCTTGGTAAGAGATTTGGAGGCAGCCAACTATTCGCATGAAGAGAGCATGCAAGCTCTGTATGGCACATCATTCACCGAATCATTATGGGATACTCCCATTGCCAAAGAAGCAGAGCTCCCAAAAGCAAATCACAAAAGCCAACAAGGAAGATTAAGCTAAATCCACCCTCAATCCACTAGGCCTCCGAGCCTCTTATTATATATAAGATCCGTGTGAAGAGAGTGACACAGAAGGAAGGAGTCTCACTTGCAGATTTTTCACATACACAATGGGGGAATACACACAAAGGTGAAGGCTGAAAATAGTTTTCCTCTTCTTAGTTGTGAAAGCCAAAAAAACTCTCTAAGTACAAAAGAAAAGGTGAACCCTATGTATATATGGGTCTCAAACCAAACTTAGCTAACTAAGGTGGCATACTAACTAAGCCACTAACTAGAGTACACAAAGATAGATGTCATTTAGCTATTATTCATGGGCGGTGCACCAACCGCATCTGCAACTAACAAGTCGGTGACATAAATGCACAACAGTCACCCTGGCATATCATGAGTGAAGCTCAATATCTCAACACTCCCCCTCAAGCTCAATCCGAATTCCTGCACACCAAGCAGGTCTCTGAACTTTTGAGATATCGAGCTCTCGTGATATGCCAGGGTGACTGTTGGACTTGTTAGCTGTAGATGCAGTTGGTACACTGCCCACGAATAATAGCTGGATGACAGCTATCCTTATGTACTCTAGTTCGTGGCTCGGTTAGTATGCCACCTTAGTTAGTTGAGTTTGGTTTGAGACCCACATATAGGGTTCTTCTATTTCTTTGTACTAGAGTTCTTTTGGCTTTCACAACTAAGAAGAGGAAAACTGTTTTCAGCCTCCACCTTTGTGTGTATTCCCCCATTGTGTATGTGAGAAAGTCGCAAGTGAGCTTCCTTCCTTCTCTCCCACTATCTTCACATGGTATCAGAGCTTGGTTCGTGGTAAGGAGCTCAAGAAAAAGTGTCCTAGTAAGAGGACTAGTGTTGCTTTCCTTTTTCGAGTTTGGGAGAAAATCTTTGCAGGTAGCACAACCGGAAGTGCAAGAGTGCACTGTCTCAGATTGAAATGCCCTTCGCGGTGTGGCGAGAAGGCAGTATATGCTACAGGTAGGGCAAAGCCTTGACTGACTTTATTTTTCTGATTCGAGGCCATTTTGGGGCCCGTTTTGAAGGCGGAAGTTCTTCGCAGGCACTTAGAAAAAGGCCCTGTTTTTGCTGTGCGACCACTGCTCTGCAGCTCGGTGAAAAGTTGCCACAGAAATTGCATCGTATGCCTGTGCATGGAGATATTGGGAGTTACAGAATCATCCTTATTGCCTGTTCATGCAAAATCGTCACTAGGAAGTGACTGTGTGGTCAAATACCACTTTCGTCAGTTTTGTAGATTTGCCTGTGTGAGGCAGAAGCTGTGTTTTTTGCAGTGAGAGAATTTTTTGCAGTGTTCTGTAATGGCGTCTGATTCTCTTTCACAGATTGTCACTGAAAAGCTTGACAAGAACAACTTCCAAGCATGGAATTTTAGAATGACGAATTTCCTTATGGGAAAAGGCTATTGGGAGTTCATTACAGGAAATGAAGAAGAACCAGTTCTTCCTCATGTTCCCAATCAACAGGAAATGCAGGCATTTAAAGGATGGCATGAGAGAGCTAGAAAAGTTATGTATTGGCTGTCTATCAGTATTTTGGATTCTATGATTGTGCATATTCAGGATGCAAGTACGCCAAAGGAGGCATGGGATACTTTGGCAAAAATGTACAGCACAAATACGCAAGCCAGGAAAATGCAGCTCAAGCATGCAGAGAGAAAATATGAGCATCAATGACTAACACATGAGGTGAAGAAAATTGCAGATGCACTTGCTTCCATTGGGTAGCCACTGGAAGATGATGATTTAGTTTCTGTGACCTTGAATGGTGGTCTAGGAAAGGGTTATGCACAGTTTCGGACATCCATTGCCGTCCATGAAAAATTTCCTGATTTTGAGGAGTTGTTTGCTCTTCTAATTTCTGAAGAGCAGAGAAATGGTGGTGCATCTTCTTCAGAAGGAACTTCAAAAGAAACTGTCTTCTACTCAAATGCTGGAAGAGGTAGAGGCAGAGGTAGAGGAGCCCGCCGATCTGGAGGCCATGGTAGAAATCAGAATATGCAGCAAACTCAAGAAAACCAGTCCTATGGAGGAGGATGTGGTAACTCTAGAGGCAGGGGGAGCCAAAGACATTGTGGTGGATGGCAAAGAGGTCACAATGCAAACAACAATGTTGAATGCTACTATTGTGGTAAAATGGGTCATATGGCTAAAGACTGCTACAAAAAGCAGAATGACATCATGAATGGAAAATTGCAGCAAGGGAATTATGCATCTTCTAGTAGACAGGGTGATGACAGAAACGAGCATCTGTTTATGATGCAGCACATGACAAATTCTGTGACAAGTGTAGAAGAAAGCAATGATGTGTGGTATGTTGACTCAGGTGCGTCAAACCACATGACAGGTCATGCAGAATGGATGCAGGATGCAAGGAAAATGGAAATACCAGGATTTGTGGAGACTGGTGATGATACTGCACATCCTATTGTGCAGATTGGTAAAATTCCTTTGTCTATGCAGGATGGGAAAAAGAAATACCTGTCTGATGTATTTCATGTCCCGAACATCAACAAGAACCTGGTTTCTATTGGTCAAATGGTTGAGCAGGGCCTGCAGGTAAGATTTAATCCTCATGGATGCTTTGTTGAGGATATGAAAAATAACGGTCGCTTGATAGCAAAAGGAAAGAAGAAGGGCAGGATGTTTACGTTGGATGCAGACATGCCTAAATTGAGTGCAGCAATGTTTGCACATGGGACCGGTGTAGTTGCAGATATTGATATCTGGCATAAACGCATTGGTCATGTTAATGTACAGTGACTTAAATCAATGCAGACCCAAAATATTGTTGCAGGATTGCCTAAATTCAAGGTTGTAGAAATGCATAAGATGCATAAGGTATGTGAAGCCTGTCAATTTGGAAAATAGGCAAGGAAACCATTTCCTAGACATGTTCAAGAGAGCAAGAGGCCATTGGAATTAATCCACTCTGATGTGTGGACTACTAAAGATGCATCTATTGGAGGCTGTCATTATTTTGTCACTTTTATTGATGACTACAGTAGACAAGTTTGGGTGTACTTTATGAAAAATAAAAGTGAAGTGTTTGGGCATTTCAAAGCTTTTAAAGCTATGGTTGAAAAAGAAATAGGCCTGCAAATAAAATGCCTAAGGTCAGATGGAGGGGGAGAGTACCTCTCAAATGAGTTTGCAAGTTTCCTCTAGGAGCATGGCATAAAGTAGCAATATTCATGCAGTCATACCCCACAGCAAAATGGACTTGCAAAAAGAAAAACATGCATATTGGAGAGGTATCTCGTGCCATGCTTAACGAAAAAGACCTGCTAGATTATTATTCAGCTGAAGCAGTTGCTACAATAGTCTACATAATGAACAGGACTCCCACTGCAGCAATACATGGCATGACGCTAGAGGAGAGGTATACTGGTAGGAAACCAGATATTTCTCATTTGAAAGTTTTTAGTTGCATTGCCTATGTTCATGTGCCAGATGAGTTGAGATCCAAGTTAGATCCAAAAGCTGAGAAGTGCATCTTTATTGGTTATTCTCTGCAGCAGAAAGAGTATAGATGCTATAACCCTTCTACTCGTAAGTTTACAGTGAGTAGAAATGTTGTTTTTGATGAGATAAGTAGTTGGCATAAACCAGTAAATGTGATTGATGATGTAGATGCACAAAATGGGTATGCTGCACAGAATTCACAGCAGCAATCACAAAATATTAGTGGACCTGTAGTGTCCTCTAGCAGTGGTTCACATACTTTGCCATGGACAAGCAGATTGAGATCAGGAGAATCTCCTCAAAGCAATGCAGATAGTGGTACGCAGGTATCACGAAAATAAAAAGAGAAGGTAGATTAGCCCATGTTTGGTGAATGCAGGTCACTCTTATGTGGATGGTGAATCCAGTGGCTCAGAACAGAGCATTGATGATGAGTTGGGTATTCCTTCTGTTGTTACACCTAGAGTAAGGAAGACCAGGGATGTTTTGAGAGCACCTGGAAGTGAGCCTATTTTGTGCAGGTCTACCAGAGCTAGATATCCTGTGGATAGGCTAAAATATGATGGATTTACAGCCATTCACTATGCCTATATGGTCAAAGTGATACAGGAACCAGAACCCACTTCTTTTGAGCAAGCCATGGGAAAAGAAAAATGGGAGAAAGCCATAAATGAAGAAATGGATGCCTTGGAAGCAAATGCTACATGGGAACTGGTGCCTTTGCCTTAAGACAAGAATGCCATTGGCTGTAAGTGGGTTTATAAGGTCAAGCACAATGCATATGGTTCTGTGAACAGATACAAGGCAAGATTAGTTGTCAAGGGGTATGCACAGACATATGGCATTGATTATGAAGAAACATTCAGTCCGGTTGCAAGGATGGCAACCGTAAGAGCAGTCATTGCTATGGCTGCATCAAAGGGATGGTCTTTACATGAGATGGATATAAAGAATGCCTTCTTGCATGGTGATTTGCAAGAAGAGGTCTTTATGGAGCAGCCACCAGGTTATGTTCATGCTGTTCATCCTGAGTTTGTTTGTACGTTGAAGAAAGCCTTGTATGGCTTGAAGCAAGCACCTAGAGCATGGTCTGACAAGATAGGACAGTATCTTGTCACTATTGGCTTTCAAATTTCCAAGGCAGATTTCTCACTTTATGTGAGAAAAACAGAGAAAGGTATTATGCTGCTTGTCATTTATGTTGATGATTTGATCATCACAGATGATAGTGATGAAGACATCCTTCATGTGAAAATGCTATTGAAGCAAAAGTTTGAGATGAAGGATTTGGGAGAGCTGCGTTATTTCTTGGGCATTGAGGTGATTAGATCACCAAGTGGGATACAGCTCTTGCAGAGGCAGTATGGATTGGACATGCTGTCCAAATATGGGATGACAGGCTGTAAGCCTATTTCAATCCCTTTGGAGCAGAATGTGAAGCTGAGCGTAGATGCAAGTGAGCTTCTGGAAGACCCTACTATGTACAGACGCATAGTAGGAAGTTTGATTTATATGACTATTACCAGGCCAGATTTAAGCTATGCTGTTGGATTGGTAAGTCAGTTTATGCAGGCTCCAAGGAAACCACATTTGGATGCGGCTAGACGCACACTCAGGTATGTGAAGTCCACATTGCAGTATGGACTATTTTATGAGACTGGGGTTCAGATACAGTTGCATGGATACACTGATGTTGATTGGGCTGGTAGTATTTCTGATAGACAATCTACCAGTGGATATGTGTTCTCTTTTGGGAGTGTTGCAGTCACTTGGAGCAGCAAGAAATAGCCTACAGTTGCCTTGTCGAGCACAGAGGCTGAGTACAGGGGTGCAGCAATGGCTGCATGTGAGGGAGCTTGGTTGCATAAGCTACTCTATGATATGCATCAGTCTACAGATGGGCCAGTTGTCATTTATTGTGACAACATGAGCAGTATACACTTGGCAAATAACCCAGTCTACCATGCTAGAACAAAGCACATTGAGGTGCATTATCACTATGTGTGGGAGAAGGTTTTACTAGGTCTTATTGATCTAGTTTATGTCAGCACAAGGATCAGGTAGCTGACATATTCACGAAGGCATTAGGTGTAAAGAAGCTGCGCAAGTTCAGAGACCTGCTTGGTGTGTAGGAATTGGGATTGAGCTCGAGGGGGAGTGTGAGATATCGAGCTCCACTCATGATATGCCAGGGTGACCGTTGTGCATTTATGTCACCAACTTGTTAACTGCAGATGCGGTTGGTACACTGCCCACGAATAATAGCTGGATGATAGCTATCCTTATGTACTCTAGTTTGTGGCTCAATTAGTATGCCACCTTAGTTAGCTGAGTTTGGTTTGAGACCCACATATAGGGTTCTTCTATTTCTTTGTACTAGAGTTCTTTTGGCTTTTCACAACTAAGAAGAGGAAAATTGTTTTCAGCCTCCACCTTTGTGTGTATTCCCCCATTGTGTATGTGAGAAAGTCACAAGTGAGCTTCCTTCCTTCTCTCCCACTATCTTCACATGAACTTGCGTAGCTTCTCTACACCCAATGCCTTCGTGAATATGTCAGCTACCTGATCCTCTATGCTGACATAAACTAGATCAATAAAACCTACTATAACCTTCTCCCGCACATAGTGATAATGCACCTCAATGTGCTTTGTTCTAGCATGATAGACTGGGTTATTTTCCAAGTGTATTTCCAAGTGTATACTGCTCATGTTGTCATAATAAATGACAACTAGCCCATCTGTAGACTAATGCATATCATAAAGTAGCTTATACAACCAAGCTGCCTTACAAGCAGCCATTGCTGCACCCCTGTACTCAGTCTCTGTGCTCGACAAGGCAACTCTAGGCTATTTGTTGCTGCTCCAAGTGACTGTAGCACTCCCAAAAGAGAACACATATCCACTGGTAGATCGTCTATCAGAAATACTACCAGCCCAATCAGCATTAGTGTATCCATGCAACGGTATCTAAACCCCAGTCTCATAAAATAGTCCATACTGCAATGTGGACTTCACATACCTCAGTATACGTCTAGCCGCATCAAAATGCGGTTTTCTTGGAGCCTGCATAAACTGACTTACCAACCCAAAAGCATAGCTCAAATCTGGCCTCGTAATAGTCATATAAATCAAACTTCCTACTATGCGTCTATAAATAGTAGGGTCTTCCAGAAGCTCACCTGCATCTCCACTCAACTTCACATTCTGCTCCAAAGGAACTGAAATAGGCTTATAGCCTGTCATCCCATATTTGGACAGCATGTCCAATCCATACTGCCTCTGCAAGAGCCATATCCCACTTGTGGATCTAATCACCTTAATGCCCAAGAAATAACGCAGCTCTCCCAAATCCTTCATCTCAAACTTCTGCTTCAATAGCATTTTCACATGAAGGATATCTTCATCACTATCACCTGTGATGATCAAATCATCAACATACATGACAAGCAGCATAATGCCTTTCTCTATTTTTCTCACATAAAATGAGAAATCTGCCTTGGAAATCTGAAAGCCAATAGTGACAAGATATTTTTCTATCTTGTTAGACCATGCTCTAGGTGCTTGCTTCAAGCCATATAAGGCTTTCTTCATCCTATAAACAAACTCAGGATGAACAGCATGAACATAACCTGGTGGTTGCTCCATAAAGACCTCTTCTTGCAAATCACCATCCAAGAAAGCATTCTTTACATCCATCTCATGTAAAGACCATCCCTTTGATGCCGCCATAGCAATGACTGCTCTTACGGTTGCCATCCTTGCAACCGGATTGAATGTTTCTTCATAATCAATGCCATATGTCTGTGCATACCCCTTGACAACTAATCTTGCCTTGGATCTGTTCACAGAACCATCTGCATTGTGCTTCACCTTATAAACCCACTTGCAGCCAATTGCATTCTTGTCTTTAGGCAAAGGCACCAATTCCCATGTAACATTTTCTTCCAAGGCATCCATTTCTTCATCCATGGCTTTCTCCATTTTTTTTTTTCCCATGGCTTGCTCAAAAGAAGTGGGTTCTGGTTCCTGTATCACTTTAACCATATAGGCATAGTGAATGGCTGTAAATCCATCATATTTCAGCCTATCCACAGGATACCTAGCTCTGGTAGACCTACGCTAAATAGGCTCACTACCAGGTGCTCTCAAAACATCCTTTGTCTTCCTTACTTCAAGTGTAACAACAGAAGGAATACCCAACTCATCATCAAGGCTCTGTTTTGAGCCACTGGATTCACCATCCACATAAGAGTGACCTGCATGCACATCAACCATGGGCTGATCATCTACTTTCTCTTTTCCTTTTTGTGATACTTGCATACCACTATCTACATTGCTTTGAGGAGATCCTCCTGATCTCAATCTGCGTGTCAATCGAGAAGGATGTGAACGAGTGCTAGAGGACACTATAGGTCCACTAATATTTTGTGATTGATGCTGTGAATTATGTGCAGCATACCCATTTTGTGCATCTACATCATCAATTACATTTACTGGTTTATACCAACTACTTATCTCATAAAAAACAACATCTCTGCTCACTGTAAACTTACGAGTAGAAGGGTTATAGCATCTATACTCTTTCTGCTGAAGAGTATAACCAATAAAGATGCACTTCTCAGCTTTTGGATCCAACTTGGATCTCAACTCATCTGGCACATGAACATAGGCAATGCAACTAAAAATTTTCAAATGAGAAATATCTGGTTTCCTACCAGTATACCTCTCCTCTAGGGTCATGCCATGTATTGCTGCAGTGGGAGTCCTATTCATTATGTAGACTGCTATAGCAACTGCTTCAGCCGAATAATAATCTGGCAGTCTTTTTCGTTAAGCATGGCACGAGATACCTCTCCAATATGCATGTTTTTCTTTTTGCAAGTCCATTTTGCTATGGGGTATGACTGCATGAATATTGCTGCTTTATGCCATGCTCCTGGAGGAAACTTGCAAACTCATTTGAGAGGTACTCTCCCCCTCCATCTGACCTTAGGCATTTTATTTGCAGGCCTGTTTCTTTTTCAACCATAGCTTTAAAAGCTTTGAAATGCCCAAACACTTCACTTTTCTTTTTCATAAAGTACACCCAAACTTTTCTACTGTAGCCATCAATAAAAGTGACAAAATAATGACAGCCTCCAATAGATGCAGCTTTAGTAGTCCACACATCAGAGTGGATTAATTCCAATGGCCTCTTGCTCTCTTGAACATGTCTAGGAAATGGTTTTCTTGCCTGTTTTCCAAATTGACAGGCTTCACATACCTTATGCATTTCTACAACCTTGAACTTAGGAAATCCTGCAACAATATTTTGGGCCTGCATTAATTTAAGTCGTTTTACATTAACATGACCAATGCGTTTATGCCAGATATCAATATCTACAACTACACCGGTCCCATGTGCAAACATTACTGCACTCAATTCAGGCACGTCCACATCCAACGTAAACATCCTGCCCTTCTTCTTCCCTTTTGCTATCAAGCCATGGATGCTTTGTTGACGATATGAAAAATAAAGAAGATTGCAAATGCACTTGCTTCTGTTGGGTCGCCAGTGGAATATGATGATTTAGTTTCTGTGACCATGAATGGTCTAGGAAAGGATTATGCACAATTTCGGACATCCATTGCCGTCCATGAGAATTTTCCTGATTTTGAGGAGTTGATTGCTCTTCTAATTTTTGAAGAACAGAGAAATGGTGGTGCATATTCTTCAGGAGGAACCTCAAAAGAAACTGTCTTCTACTCAAATGCTGGAAGAGGTAGAGGCAGAGGTAGAGCAGGCAGATCTGGAGGCCGTGGCAGAAATCAGAATATGTAGCAAATTCAAGAAAACTAGTCCTATGGAGGAGGACGTGGTAACTTTAGAGGCAGGGGAGCCAAAGACGTCGTGGTGGATGGTAGAGAGGCCAAAATGCAAACAGCAATGTTGAATGCTACTATTGTGGTAAAATGGGTCATATGGTTAAAGACTGCTATAAAAAGCAGAATGACATCATGACTGGGAAATTGTAGCAAGGCAATTATGCATCCTCTAGTAGACAGGGTGATGACATAAATGAGCATTTGTTTATGGTGCAGCACATGACCAATTCTATGACAAGTGCAGACGAAAGCAATGATGTGTGGTATGTTGACTCAGGTGCGTCAAACCACATGCCAGGTCATGCAGAATGGATGCAAGATGCAAGGAAAATGAAAAGACTAGGATTTGTGGAGACTGGTGATGATACTGCACATCCTATTGTGCAGATTGGTAAAATTCCTTTGTCTATGCAGGATGGGAAAAAGAAATACCTGTCTGATGTATTCCATGTCCCGAATATCACCAAGAACCTGACCTTCATGTGGTAGTCACTGATGCTCATATTTTCTCTCTACACATTATGCAACTCCTGCTTGAGCTGCATTTTCCTTGCATATTTGTGCTATACATTTTTGTCAAAGTATCCCACGCCTCCTTCGGCGTGCTTGCATCCTGAATATGCACAATCATAGAATCTGAAATACTGATAGATAGCCAATACATAACTTTTCTGACTCTCTCATGCCAGCCTTTAAATGCCTGCAACTCCTATTGATTGGGAACATTAGGAATAACTGGTTCTTGTTCAGCTCCAGTAATAACTCCCAATAGCCTTTTCCCTTAAGGAAATTCGTCATTCTAAATTTCCATGCTTGGAAGTTGTTCTTGTCAAGGTTTTCAGTGACAATCTGTGAAAGAGAATCAGACACCATTACAGAACACTGCAAGAAAAGACAACTTCTGCCTCACAAGGGCAAATCTGCAAAACTGATGAAAGTGGTATTTGACCACACAGTCACTTCCTAGTGACGATTTTGCATCAACAGGAAATAAGAATGATTCTATCACTCCCACTGATCTCTACGCACAGGCATACGATGCAATTTCTGCGATAACTTTTCACCGACTTGCAGAACTGTGGTCGCATTAGCAAAAACAAGGCGCTTTTCTGAATGCCTGTGGAAAACTTCCACCACCAAAACGGCGGGCCCTGAAATGGCCGCAAATCAAAAAAATAATGTCACTGCGAAGGGCGTCCTGAGACAGTGCACTCTTTTCACATACACAATGGGGGAATACACACAAAGGTGGAGGCTGAAAATAGTTTTCCTCTTCTTAGTTGTGAAAGCCAAAAGAACTCTCTAAGTACAAAAGAATAGGTGAACCCTATATATGGGTCTCAAATGAAATTTAGCTAACTAAGGTGGCATACTAACTGAGCCACTAACTAGAGTACATAAAGATAGTTGTCATCCAGCTATTATTCATGGGCGGTGTACCAACCGCATCTGTAGCTAACAAGTCAGTGGCATAAATGCACAACGGTCACCCTGGCATATTACGAGTGGAGCTCGATATCTCAACAATCTGTGGCATTTGACATTTTTCTATGTTGCTCTCATCTGCCCCTGCTCTACTACTTTGCTCCACACGCTCTGCTACTTTGCTCCATACACCCTCCTCTAGCTCTCTTCTGCCCGCGCTCTACTTTGCTCCACGCTCTCTCCTCCAACTCTCCTCACTCATCTGCTCCCCTTTTCATCCACTCTATTGCTCACACACTCATATTCACCATGCCTATTGTAACTACTACAATCCCTCGATGCAACGTGATCCTTATGTTATTTGCCTTCTCGTATAAGGTGATTTCCTTGCACTCTGTAGGACTGGAAATGCTGGCTCTTTTGGACACCCTTCATTCCCTTGGTTAATTCCCCCCACAATTGCATGTCACCATCTTGGATGACATGCTCATAGAGGGCCTCTATATCGTTGTGTTTTATGGGTTCCCCCTATATCACACCAGAGTACTCTAGTCTTGTTGGGGGGGGGGGCTAATTTGAGTCCTGGCAATGTGCATGGTCTTCGGCCTCTCCGTCATCTCCTCCATTGGCTCCCTAAAAAATTCGAATACAACAAGCTAGTTTGGCGGCAATACTGAGTTGTATGAATTTCCTCTTGCTCAACGAGACTCATAACCAATCAGCAATGGTTGGATCTAATCTTTTGGCCTCTAAGGCTCTCAGTGATCTTTTGGCTCGCTAGATGTAATCTTCTAGTCTCTAAGGCTCTCAAGAATTGCTGAGTTTTTACATTTATGTAATCTCTTTTGTTCAATTTGAGGCTCTCAATATGCACTGTTGTTATTTTTTATATTTGAGTGGTTATGGTAGCTAGATGTAATCTTTTGGCCTCTAAGGCTCTCAGCAATTTTCGAGTTTTTATAAATGTAAAATCTTTTATTCAATCTTTTATTCAATTTTTACTCAGTATAAGTCCTTGTTAATTTTTATATAGCTTGTTATTGGATGTGGATGTAATCGCTTTTGCTCAATTGTTACTCGATGAATTGTAGTTGATTATCTGGATCGCACCACTGGGCCTCCAGTCACCATGGTGGCTCGGAATACTTTTGCCCTCATTTAGGATTTATTGCAACAAGGACTAAAATACCTATAAAGTAGGACTACAATTTCCTTGGTTTAGGACCAAAATAGTGCTAAAATAACTCCAACAACCCACCATTGTTGCTGCATGGAGATACATCTAGAAAAATACAATTAAACTTTTAGTAAATGCAATTAACAATATGGCCCTTGAGGGGTCCCCTCTACGGGCAATGGCCATATCGACATGCATTATACAATATCCAGGATGCCGCTAGACAGATATGGCATGTTGATATGGCCCTTGCCCCAAAATGCGACCCCTCAATGGCCATATTTTCAATTGCATTTTCCTTGGTTGCACAAGGATGGTGCACTAATATATAACTCCAAGAACCAGCACGGTAGTTGTCATAGATCTCCTTCTGTTTGCTAGTGCGGTAGTTGTCATAGATCTCCTCCTGTAATATGTAAAAATAGGTAACGAAGCCATAACAAAGAACCTACGTGCGGTGGTCTCTCCAAGCCAACCTTGAATTGACAGGTGGAAAAGGTTAGGTGATGACATGTGGTCAAGCCCCGAAGACTGCACTGCAATGGTGTTCAGAATGATAGATTGCATCTCATTATCATGCCAAGAACCAGCATGGTGGTCTCTCCAAGCCAACCTTGAATTTTCATGAACTGCATGGGTGCACTGTCAAGTGATAGTGGCAAAGCTCCAACAAAAGGCTTTGCAATGACAGACTGTTTATCTATTCTGATATGGACATAGTTGAAAGTGTTGTAGTATTCTTTGTTTTTGGGGAATGAAGTAAAAGTTGTCGTATAATTAATACATGGAACTCTTATCTATTCCGTTCTTTGCTCTAATCTGAATACTCAATCTTAAGAATGTTGTCTTACTGTTTCTGAGTGTGAAATGCTAAGTCTAATTTAGAGTTAGGAGGAATTGTAGGATACTTCCATGCCTATCACAACAATGTGCTTGGCCTTTACTGACCACTTTGAGTTGTGACTAAAAGTCTTCTCTTAAGGTAGAGTCACTCCTTAGTGTCCTCCACAACCATGAGCATCCAAGCCACAGACTGCCTTGCACATATCCTACACTCCTTTTAAACTCGATGAATTCTAGTAGGAACCTATAGACTACTTAGAGGCCTTCATCGAATGCCTTGCTAATCAAACACCCTTGAGAAGATGAGTACCTACTGTCGTCAAAATAGGCACTGTAGCATTCATTGGCCACAAGCATTCTGGGAGCTATGGGGGTCTTCATCCAAAACACCTCTTCCAAAAATATAGAGGTCAAGTGAATGTGCACATCTTGGATGACCACACTATGATCCTCGACATCATAACAATCAAGGATCTCCTTAGCTAGAGCTTCATTTCACACTTGCTCCCATGGTAACTTGGCGAACTTCAAGAGCTTATTGCACATGAGAACTTCTAAGATGATCTTGTTTCCAAAATCTATGATAGGATGCTGAGGCAAAATGCATGAGGATTCCTTGTGTCTTCTTTGTTGATCATTGTGTACACTGCATAGAGAGCAAGCAAACAATGAGAGAAAGTAAGTGATGAAGAAACGAGTAGACAGAGTTAAATGTAGATGATAATTAGCTAATAATGGCTGTCTTGTTACTTTAGTGGCTACATGATTTAGTAGCACACCCCTTTCCTAGATATGATCAACTGAAATTAATGCCCTCATAACCTTCAGACTACCAAGTGGCTACATCCCTTTAGATATTAGTTTTATATTGTAACATCATGACACCTACCAATTGACAATAGTGTGTGTTGGATGCTATGGCCTTCACCCTCGTGCATGCAGGGTACATAAAATGGCCCAAAAAAAAAACCAAGGAAATGGAGGAAGGCCGAGCTATTGACACGTGTACATGTGGAGAAGCATCCCATAAGCACTTATGCCTCTTGGAGAACCTCGAGACTTTTTGGCAAAAGAGAGAGAGAGAGAGAGAGAGAGCTTTGCATGGCTAGGCGAGGGATGGGGCTTGGGACCCTTGCACCCGATGCGACCCTTATGCCACGTGGCATTTACTATGTTGCCCAACACTAGTATCAGAGCATGCATTTTTCGGGGATGTCTATTTGTGCATGGCATGCAACAATGGTGACTATTGCAAGGACCTGTACACTGTAGAGGTGTCATGATCTGCAGCGGTATTAATTGAAATCTATCACGAAGGGTCATGATTCGCAGTGGGTGACATGGTCTCTCTAGGTACTTTGGGCAACTTTAATTTCTAACCACATACCATTTGTCCATGTCGCCTCGGTTTTGTGTTGCCCTTTGGCACATTTGTTGGTGCTTCAGGTTCATCCACATGGGGGCATTGGATGTGGTCACCTTCACCCTTGTGCATGAGGAGTATGTAAACAGTGGCCCACAAAAAAATACAAAGGGAATGGGGGAAGACTGAGATGTTCACATGTGTACAAGGGTAGGGTGCATCCCATAAGCACTTGTGCCTCGTGGGAGAACCTCGGATGTAAAGGCTTGATTGACCTTTCTCTCTCTCTCATCCGTCCCAAAAATTTTTGGGGGGAGAGAGCGCTTTGCATAGCTAGGGGGCGAGGCTTGGAACCCCTGTACTGCATGCACTCCTTGCACAATTGGCATTTGCTACGAGACCCACCAATACTTGGGCTGATAGTGTGTCATGTCATCTTGTGGGCTCTTTCAAAAAGGGATAAGACAACATAACTTTCTCCCCTTGAATATTGAATTACTTTGGCTGATAGAGTGTCATGTCATCTTGTGGGCTCTTTCAATGGGCTCTTTCAATAAGGGATAACACAACACAACTTTCTCCCCTTTAATATTGAATCAAATGTCTTGGCTATATGTATAAGAAAGAAACTAAAATCCTAGACCCAATAATTCAAACTTTGGCCATTCGTAGTCTACATGTGAGACCTTTAAATTGAAAATATATGTACTAAATCCAATCCAAAAAGAGGCAAAGATAAAAATAGGACGAGGGCAATGATTGTGATGACCTCTCTTGTTTAAGAAATTTCTTTTGTAGTTTCTTCAATAGCTTCTCTTCTCAACCTCGTTGAAATTTGTTTTACAATCTCAAAAAATTATATGGACATCATCTAAAGAAATTTGAAAAAATTATGGTTGTATACATGCTCTACGCAACCTCGTTGAAATTTGTTTTACAATCTCAAAAAATTATATGGACATCATCTACAGAAATTTGAAAAAATTATGGTTGTATAATGCTCTACGCGTGGAAACTTTGACGAGACCACTCAAGTTCCATGACTTCGTTGGAATTGGATGATAGTCCCACCAAAAGAATGCCCATAATTATTGTTGAGGACCTTGAGTTTTACCATGCCTTAAGGAATCGAGTGCCGTGAGGTCTGAGTAAGCATCTTAAATTTTCACCTCGAGTGCTGAGAGGTCTGAGTAAGCAATCTTAAATTTTCACCTCCGTACATTGGAGCTTCGTTCAACATAGAATTTCAATACAACGTAAACTAAAAGTTTAAAATTGTTGAAGCACCCATCTATAGAATCAAATGCAAATCATAATTGGTACACCAAAGCCTGTTAAAATTCGAGGGGGGAAATGTGCAATCTCATGTCTTGGGCTCATCATGTATTTCTTCTATTCATCAAATGTGAGCAAGCGTTTTCTTTTCTTTTATCCTTGCTTTCATGGGGCAAATGAAAGGATGGAGTCTCATACTACTGTCACGATTTTCGCAAACTAGGCATGAACAGATCCTCTAGTAACTGGCTATTGACCTTAGAAACTACGAACAAGATGACAGAATAATTATTGTGCAAAAGTCCGCAGGATATATTGAAAAGAGAATTCATCTTTCCAAGATACCTTTCACATATACCATGCCCTTCTCCATAAAGCTCAACTCCCTTCGCAATCTATCGACTTGGTCATCGTCGCCTTGTACAATGACATCCGTGGATGCCTCATCATCAGACACAACCATCTTCACTTTTATCTGCTCCTTCCTTGATGCTTTTGTCCAGTAATACACGCCCCTATCACAAGAGGACCGCAAAAAATAAATATGACAAGGCATTCAAGCATCCTCAAGATAAAAGGACAAAAAGAACAACAAGCTTTTACTTACGCTAAGGGGCTCAATGCTGACAACCAATACCATCTATCCCCAACATCTGGCACAGTGATAGTGAGAACCAATGCAATACTTCCCAAGCTGATGCAAGTACAAAATATCAACAATGCTGCTTGTGCTCGGCTTGGCACGATTGTCCCTTCAAACCTGCAGGAAACGAATAACATGATAAGCACTAAGTTATGTTTCTAACACAAAATTCTAAGAGCGAATGTTATGATTTCCAATTGATTTGCCGCCGGGGCAATCCCACGACTAGTTGACTGGGTGCCTTGCTTGAATATCTTCAATTTCTTGAAACAGAATTCCACACATCATAGGAATGGTCTTCGGGCATACGTTACAGTCTCGCCTCTGTCGGCGACCAGGAAATTGTTCCGGGTAAAGAATGAGGTAATCTCCCCAGCCACCTGACTTGGAGATTTCCCTTGATCAGATGCTGGCCCGGGTACAACGAATGTCTTTTGAACGATCTGCAAGAGGACCCAAATAAGAAATTCGAGCCGCAGCGAACAGCAAACACAGATCAGAGGGAGAAATGGCACCTTGGATTTGGTGGAGCGCTTGATCAACGACCAAAGCCCGGGAACAGAGAGGGCGAAGAGGCCAAGGGAGGTGAAATAGCTAGCTTGAGAGTATCCGGAGGAGGTGTCAGCAGCAGAAAGGGCAGGAAAGATGAGGGGGAGGGGGAGGGCGCTGAAGAGAATGGGAGGAGAAGAGAAGTCATTGCCTCTACTGATTGGGGATGGGTCAAGGGAAGCTGGGCATGCAAGGTGCACACTGGGGCACAGAATTGGAGGTTGAGATCGATCATCCGCAATCGAAGACAATGCCTGCACCGCATCTGAAGACTGTGCACAATCTCCGGATGCTTTCTGAAGCGGCACATCTGCAATCACAGTGTCTATGACCTCAACTGCACCATCTACTTCTCTAGATTCTGGTTGCACCTGCCGCAACGCCTCCATATCCACCGATTTGCATTCACAGTCGCTGGTTTCCGAGGAGGAGCTGGAAGAAGAACAACCCTTAGCTTTTGTTACCTTCCTTTTCTCCGCTGTTACCTTCCTTTTCTTGGCCTTGAGTGATTTCGCCTGTGCTTTCATCTGCGCTTTCAACTGCTTCTTCTTCTGATTCATCAGCGCCTTGAGGTCGGCAAGCTCTCGCAATAGGTCACCATCCTGCTCCACGGCGGCGTCATTGTGAGGGACAGTCGGGCAAGTCCCGCAGGACCCGTGCGGGGCAACCAAGAGCCGGGCAGGACGAATGGGAGTGAGGGGCAAGACAGCTCGTTTAATCCGGAGGGGGGAGAAAGCAGGTTTGAAGGGGGAGGCATAAAACTGGAGGTGGCTAGGGTCGGAGAAGGGGGGGAGGGCGGAGGGGAGACATGGGGAAGGGGAAGGGGAAGGGGAAGGGGACAAGGCAGCAAGCTCCATGGATGGGAATGGGGAGAGGAAGAGCAAGCGAGCAAGCTTTGCGGGGATGAGGTGAAGGGCTATGGAGAGGTCGCGGACTATGGCGAGGGCAAGCTTGCTAACTATGGCGAGGGAGATAGCTTGTGTTGGCTATGGCGATGGTTTGCTGGCCATGGCGATGAGCAACGAGAGCCAAGAAGAGCAAGGGAAATCTATCCATATATATTTGATTTCTATTTACGTGATTACTCTCTCGCTATCGCTACGTCTCAATGGCAATCCTGACTCTCAAGATAGTGGGGTCTCGTGATGAATTCCTCCTCTCATACCCTCAGGAAGTCTCTTGGTGGGGAGCTCTTGGTCCTCCCCCCAAGTCTGGGATGTATGAAGTTGGAGGAAGTCTAACCGTATAATACGATTGATCTCATCTCGTGAGATCGTCTTAGGCGGCGCATCCATGCTGTACTGGGAGGCCTATCCATCTGGATACCGTGCCTAGCAATCCATGTAGATATGCATGCTTACCATGTGTCTGCTCCGCTCTCTGCTAGCTGTCTGGATGACTCTAGGGCCAACCCAGAAAGTCTCCAGTGGGGTAAGTCCCAGACTCTTGATGTTTGTTGTGAGCAGGTGGGATAGACGAGCAGGGGAAAGAGGTGGCTCACTAGTAGAGAGGGGAGTTGACATTTAATCGCTAGGTAGCAAACCATATATGACATTTTGAAGGGGAGTTTATGTCAACTTGACTAGCACTATAAATTCAATGCCTTATGAGAGGCAAAGTCTATGTCTATGATTGACATAGAACACAATTACTAGTAGCATGACCCTGGGGCGCCAACTCCCTTTAGTAAGAAAACCCATCAAAATCTTGAGTATGAGATGAATTTAACAATATGCCATGAGTAGAAATTATTCATATTTTAGTGTATTTTTTGTTTTACCCCCCCTCATCCAAAAGACCTCCCCGAGCCACCGGTATTCTAGTAGGGACTACCCTCTTGGACCACTCCCCTATCATTCTTAACCTAGAGCAGCCCTATCACGGCCTGTCGTAGAAAGGGATGCATATTCCAGATGCTTGCTCCTAGAGGAGGAGGTATAGCAGAGTAGTACAGCTATTTGGCAGCAGCCTGAGTCCCCCTGTAGGGAGGGTGGGCTATGTGGGCAGTTGAGGCGATTCAGTGGAGCAGTGAGGAGCTTCGCACCCATGCTATGCACCGCCATCATACTCTTTAGGACACAAAGAGAGGGCTTTGCAACCGGACTTGGCCTCCATTGAACATCTTTGGAGTAGGATTCAAAGTTGCAGTGGTTAGCAGACCGGTATGAATGCGCTCACTTGGAGCTTCATGATACTGAGGTGAGACAGGCTGAGTACTCCTACCATTCCTCTAGATCTATGTAGGTAGTTCGAGCCAAATACTTATAGGTGGCTACATGGGGGAGGCCTTTTTTCTTTCCTGTTCAGTTTGGCAGGGATGCCCCCTTGCCCCTTTCTTATTCCTCTTTGTGGCCAAGGCCCTAGGTTATTTTCTGAGGTCTCAATCATCGACGGGACTCACAGGGATGAGGCTCCCGATTTAGCAGGAGGAGGAGCTTTTGGACTCAGAGTTTGCAAATGACACAACCCTTTTTGTAGAGGGCTTTGCTCTGAGCTTGGATGCAATAAGGGAGGCCTTGGCAGTGTATTGTCTAGCCTTAGGCTCTAGGATCAAGTGGACCAAATCAGTCATCTTTCTCGCAACGACAGAGGCGGTACAGGAGATCCAGGATTGGGGGCTCAGCACTAGGCTTCCAGTGGATTCCGAGGGGGCAGATAGGAAGATACCTTGGCTGCCAGGTTGGCATTGATATTTCAGTAGAGCAACAAATCTCCCCGGTCCTAGAGAGTGTTCGACGCAAGCTTTTGTACTGGAGCTCGGCCAAACTCTCTCTTGCATGAAGGGCCTAGGTAGCTAACCAGGTCCTCCTTGCTACCGCCTGATACACAGCCTCGTGCTAGTGTTTTCACATAGGGGGTGCATGGGACAACTGAGGCGGTTGGTACGCAATTTTCTCTGAGTAGGATCGGATGGCACACCTAACACTCGAGCCAGGGTAGCCTAGCAGACAGTGATCTTGTTGCCCCAAGCCCAGGGAGGATTGGGGACCATTGATCCGAGGATGTAGAGCAGAGCCTTGTTGGGCAAGTTGGTAGTGAGGGGCCTCACTCCAGATACAGAGCCTTGGAAGCTTCTTCTGCAACGCGGTCTCCTTCGAAACACCCCCTGCACGTGTGGTTAGTGGTAGCAGTCACACAGATGGCTCTTCTCGAAGGCCCCCCTTACAGGGAAGGGCTCTCCCTTGATGTAGAGTCTCTTTTAGTTTGGCAGCAATTTGCAAGGGGTCTTATTCAAGCTAGTCCTCAATTTTTGGAGGAGTTTGCACGATAGCTTCTAATTTGTAGCCTCTGATTTGGCACCCGGAGGTCCGGGATCAGGATGGTCACATGTTGGGACAAAGGTTACACATTGGTTGGACACAGTGGGACAGCGGCCCAGCTCGATCTTTCAGGACGTGGGCGAGACTCTCGACTGACGCAGAGATATGATTAGAGACACTCACATCTTTGGGAAGCGGGCCTGAGGATGGCAGAGATTGAGGCAGCTATCCCAGAGTCTTGGTGGGCGGCCCTTCAAAGTTTCACACCAGCACAGTGGTTGGGCAAGTTCTCAGGCACAGGGGTACCTCTTCGGCTTCAACTATGCCCCCTCCCTCCCATTCTCATCAACTGAGCCCGGTTCTACAGTGTGGGTCTAGGTGGCCTCTAGCAGTCTCTAACATATGGAGATTCGGAGATGGATGGAGCCTTGGATCAGTTAGGGTGGTAGAGGGTCAGAGTAGTGGGCCATCTAGGCAAGGAGTGGTCAATCGACTCCTCTTCCATCTCAGATTTGGATGTAGCTTGCTGGCGCTTATGGGGGTCGTCCCCTCAGTGAGGTATAGTGGGACCCAGGCGAGTGGTTCTGGTCATCCAGAGTAGGCCACGTAGAGAGAGTGGAGGAGGTGCCCTTCTTCTCTTATACTACATGCATAGGATGTCGCATGCACTTGGAGGCGATAGCCTAGACTCCGTCGAGAGAGAGGCATTGGGCAATGCAGCAGGTATCTCGGGAGGTGAGAGGTTGTAAGGCCCCCATATGAGGAGAAGCCATGTGTGAGCCCGGGACACTGGATGGATCTTGACTTGCATGTCAGATGAAGTCTATTAATGAGACCATTGATGGTAGAAAGGTGATTGTGTGGGAGCCCCTTGCTCTCGCTGGGGTCTCGCTGGCCCCCTGGTGGGGGTTTGAGGGCGAGAGCCCCCGAGGCGACAATATAGAGAATATTCCCTAAATATTCCATGGACGACTAGTTGGTTCCACCGACTAGGTTGACTGGTCAGCTTCATTGACTAGGTTGACTGGTCGGTTCCACTGACTACGTTGATCCGACTACCGTCCTCATAGCTATAAAGAGGCGACCTCCCTAGTCCATTGTATTAGATTAGATCTTCTAGCTAGTAGCTCTTCACCTAGTATATGTCTAGATTGCCATTTAAGCTCCATTGTGGGAGCGCATGGGTGGACGAAGCCATCATCTGTACTACATCAGTATTGAAGGAAAATTTTGTTCATCTCCACTTTGCTGTATACTCTCTATTATTTGTTCAATTTATGTTCCGCTACGTCGTGTAATTTAACAAAGATCCAGTCTCCTTGGTCCAATCTCCAACCACGGAAGATCTACTTTTTCTTAATGATAGCGCATGGAAGTCTTCCTGTTGGCCCTTGGTTGGAGCAGATGCGGGCGGATGGCAGCTACCATAGATGCACGATTGGGACTTTGGAGATGATCCCCCACTGCCTTTGGAGCTGCCCAATAGCACAAAGGATATGGCGAGGAGCGCTTTGAATCGTGGCGAGGCTTCAAGGCACGCAGACGGACTTCACGTGGGGCATGGCTGCTTGGTTGTCAGAGGGTGGCCATGCCTTTCCCATTGACGTGGTCTCTCTAGCATACAGGATACAGGGCTTGTGCATTCACAACATTGAGTTTCATGAGGCGACCCCTCCCACTAGTCATCGACCTCTTTGTTGGAGGACAGTGTAGAGATTCGACACACTTCTGACCGTCAATGGTGAACAGTCAGAGTACAGCCCAACAACAATCAAATGAAGGAGGATAATGATGCTGCTAAGAGTCATACCAGAATAGAAGAGATCAAACAACAAAGCAACAACAAGTACAAGACAGTCGGAAGCAATAAAGAGAAATCTGATGATAAGGAAGAAGAAAATGAAGCATCTAGGGAGCAGAGTTTGTTGATCAAAGATGAAGCACAAGAGCCTGAAGTGAAGCCTAAAAGTAAAGGATGACAAGAGGAGTTTTTCAGAGAATTGATGCACTCAAAGATCCATATAACACAACCAATTGCTTAACCTAGTACTTGCTTGTAAAGAACAGTTGTGCCAAAATTTTCATAAGGAGCAACCCTCTACAGCTAAATTGGGAGTAAGAATGGAAGATGCGAAAACCTATACCTCTATGCTAGAGGATGTTGATTATAAAGTGCTTACAATAAAAGACCAATAATTCCAGAAGTACTTATTGATGGGGGATCTAGCATTAACATCATTTCAGAAGAGTTGTATAAGTGCTTTTGTGAGAATGAATTGGTTCCACCACCTTTTCAGGTCAGAATGGCTGATAAGAAGAGAATCCAACCATTGGGTATAGTGAGAGGTCAGCAAATCAGTATATGGGGATTGACATTTAAAGGTACTGAGGGCAGAGAATGAGAAGCTAGAAGCTCAATTGAAGGAGGCAAAGGAAGTACACTCAAGCAAAGCTAAGAAAATAGTGGATCCTCAAACTAACCTTGATTTTCAGATTTCTTTGTTTGATGTGCAGGGTATAAGTAGAAGAGTAGGTAAAGAAGTGGAGATTGAAGAAACAGATGCAGTTATCAAAGATGTTGCTAACTAGAGATGTAAAGACTACTATATAGGAACTTGATGCAGAGATGCTTGTTAAAAATGGTCATACAAGTTGGCAAATACCATAAAGGTGCCAACCATGAAAATCAACAAAAATTAAATCTTTACACATCTCCTTTTTTCCATCAGATTCTCTTCCTCTTTTCCATCTCTCTTAACTTTATTTTCTTTGTATATAGCCTTCAAGGTTGCATCCCTGACTTCTTGCTGTTCCTCCCAATCTACCAATTGTTTAGGATCAAAAGCCAATGGGTTTTTTGTTTGCACTTGAGCCTTAGCTCCCGCTCTTGTGATCACTAAAGCATCGGTATTTGTCTAAACCATGGATACCTCAACTTCCTTCCGACACTTTGAACAATCACACTCAACTTCAGGATACTGAATGTCATGTTTGCTATGAATCTTTGTACCTATCCTTATAATATCCTCCTGAAAGATCTCTTTGGATTCTTCCACAATTGTCTCAAGAATGACAACATTTACTCCTACTGGTGGTTGTGGTGGAGGGTCTGCATTAGGTATGGGAGTAAAATTTACAATGGGAATACCTCTTTCATTTCTGTGTTTACACCATAGCTCACACTCAAGGCCTTGGCGATGTCCATCCTCAAGCCCACAATAAGCGCATGCTTGAATTTTTTGTCTTTGCTGAGTATTCTAGTTCTGGTTCTGGTATCTTCTAGGTGCTGCATTGTTATATCTTGGGTTAGAGGCAACCTCTCCCTATAGTTTGGATTATACCAACACTTTTCTTTATCATGATTATCTTTTCCACAATACTCACATGGTACCCTCTCTTTCTTTGATTCTACTCCCATACTCTTTTAGTTGTTCCTTGATTATCTTCTCAATCTTAGAGTCTCATTTAGGACTCCTTTCTTCTTTTTTCTTGGTTTTAGTTTTAGACTTTGCTTTGGAATTCTTGTCTTTTTCTTTTCCTTTTTTCCTTCCCCTTCCTCATCCGAATCTTCATCGGAACTATCATCTTCTAAACTATCACTCTCCTCAATCTCTAAGTTGGAATCCTCCTCTTCATATGATTTTGAGTCAGAGTCATTATCCCTTTTCTTCTTTACCTTCTTTTCGTTGTTCTTTGAAACACCAGATCTTCTTTCTGCCCTTTGGGCAGCTTCAACCAGATTATTCAATTCATTTGCCCCAGCAAGTTGGTCACGGCCTGCTCTACTGCAGTCCACAACTCCTTATTGAGCCCTTTGAAAAAATAGTCTCCCAACTATTCTTCGGAAGGTCTTTGCGGTGCTGCAAGCCTTCGATACAGGTTTCCAAATTTTTGTGCATAATCCTCCACTAATAAGTCTTTTTGCTTCATGTTGTGAAGCCTTTTAAGCACTGCCTCCGGTGTCTTTTCCTTTCGAGATCTTCCCAAGAAAGATCCCTTCAGATCATCATATGTAGCAACAGGTGGTAGCCCATACTGCATTAACCAATTTGGTCACGGCTTGCTACTGCAGTCTACAACTCCTTGTTGAGCCTTTTGCAAAAATAGTCTCCCAACTATTCTTCAGAAGGTCTTTGCAGTGCTGCAATCCTTCGATATAGGTTTCTAAATTTTTGTGCATAATCCTCCACTAATAAGTCTTTTTGCTTCATGTTATGAAGCCTGTTAAGCATTTCCTCCAGTGTCATTTCCTTCCGAATTCTTCCCAAGAAAGATCCCTTCAGATCATCATATATAGCAAAGTGTGGTAGCCCATACTGCATGAACTAATTTGGTCATGGCCTGCTACTGTGGTTCGAAACTCCTTGTTGATCCTTTTGCAAAAATAGTCTCCCCACTTTTCTTCAGAAGGTCTTTGCAGTGTTGCAATCCTTCGATATAGGTCTAAATTTTTGTGCATAATCCTCCACTAATAAGTCTTTTTGTTTCATGTTGCGAAGCCTTTTAAGCACTGCCTCCCATGCCTTTTCCTTCCAAAATCTTCCCAAGAAAGATCCCTTCAGATCATCATATATAGCAAAGTGTGGTAGCCCATACTGCATGAACTAATTTGGTCACAGCTTGCTACTGTGGTCCGCAACTCCTTGTTGAGCCCTTTGCAAAAATAGTCCTTTAGAAGGTCTTTGCGGTGCTGCAGTCCTTTGGAAATAGCAGATATAGATAAGAAAGTGTCTCCTTATATTCATCATTATCAAATCATAGCAAAAGATCAGTATAGAACTGGTAAACAGAGCATCATTGCAATTCGATCAATCTTTGAATCTTGTCAGACTATAGAGACTCATAAGCACGAGCATAGAAGTTACATGCAGATAACTGAATAACTATTTTTATTCTGCTGACTATGACAACTAACATGTAAGAGTAATACTTAGGACTAGAGCTAGTTATAGGTGCGTAGCTAGCCCCTAACATGCCTCGAGAATCGACATCCATGTGCCAAATGCAAAGGGATAACTACCACTAGCATCTTGATAAAGCCCAAGCCTCACTAGAAAAAGGAAAAGCAGATAGAAAAGTCATCGAAGCCATGGGTTTGAAGGCCATCAAAGATGCAAAAGATCTCTACAAAAAGCTACAGGAAACCGAGGTGGCACTGGCCACAACGAGATCTAGGGTAGAGGCCATAATAGTAGAATATGAAGCATTCCAATGCATGAACACACACACACATACACACACACATACACCTATTAGCTACTCCTAGCAAACATACTCACATGCTAGCACCCTTCATGTTTTGAAAAACTAATACATTTCCGCCTTGTGTTTCTCTGTCATCCTCTGTGGCACCTCAACTGTGGCACCTCAAAAAAAGAGTGTAGAAGGATAGGGTTGAAAAGAATAGTGTAGAAGGATAGATCCCACTTCATTTATCATAGGTTCTTCCTCTTCTCCATGGCCCGAGTCATAGAATCCCTACAATTTTGCAGTGCACCTCAGTACCAAATACCTGGAGACTGTTAGATATCAATGCTCCACTCTCATGTAACTACGTGGGAACCAGCTAACTCTACTTGTAAGCCCCCCATATGAGGAGAAGGCATTTGAGTAGCTCGGTTATCTGATAGGTCCTGGTTTGGACACCATATGGGGGCCATGTGTGGCTTGATGGCTAGATGGCTTCAGATAAAGTTGGCACACTGCCAACTAGGCTACATGCAAGTGCGGGAAGACATCCCACGACTGACCGCACTAAGGGTAGACGGAGCATTTCTCGGGGCAGCCCACTCTCAGGTTGGGGGGCCCGTTTGGAGCCCCAGATGATCTCGGATGCCTGTGGGCCGAACGGTGAACCGTAGGTCAGTTGCTCTATTCTACACCATGATTCTATCGTGTGGTCGGTGGCATATTTCAGGACCGACCCCCAGTTGGCCGTTTTGGGTGGACTGGGTCGGTCACCCAATTGGGTCTAACTAACTATGACTGGTGGCTATATAAGAGCAAGCCCGTGAAGCCCATATTCATCACTGGCTATAGCAACCCTAATTCCTTAGCATCCAACCTCCGTCGTCTACTGTTTCCAGCATGCCATCGAAGCTTCTTTCACAGGAGCGCACGGCTAGGAGGCAGCGCCATCTATTGTATCAGTTTTATAGTAATCAAATTTTTTTATTCTCCATACTATCTGCTTTTCTCACTTGCATACGAGATTCTGTTATCTATTGAGCATGGACGTTGTATTGTTTTCTTACATCATACTCGCTGAGCTAAACTTTATTCCTCCTACTTGTCTTGGCCCACAGAGGCTAATTTACATAGGTTTGTCCTCAGATCTTGGGCTCTAGCAAGAAGATTTGGTAGTGTGTTTCTGTTTGCAAGCAGATTGTGAGAGATGGCCCAGCCTGCAAGACTACAAATCCCACTGTTTGGCGAAAGCGGAAAGTTGGACGACACTAACTATCCACTCTAGAAGTTCAAGATGAAGACCATCCTAAGCACATACAAGCTTTGGGATACTGCTACTGGGGTGGAGCTGGTTGCGAGATTGAATCCAGCCAATGTAGCACAACAGATAGTACCAATTGTGGATGAGATTCTCACATGGACAAGAAGAAATGTAGATGCGCTGTGTTCTATTGTCTGCAGTGTAAGTGATTCTGTCATGGCGTTAATTCAACATGTCACCACAGCGGAGGAGGCATGGACGGTCTTGAAAAATCAGTACGAGACCACGAATCAAATGCGGATTCAGAATCTGGAGACTCAACTCACGAACGAGAAACTGTATGAGTCTGAAACAGCAAAGAAGTTTATCACCAGGGTGAAGAATCTGCGCGATCAAATGACTGCGATTGGCATCACCATCCCCAACGAGAATCTAGCACGAAGGTGCATACAAATCTCCCACCAAAGTACGATGGTCTTGTTACGGCGTTGAATACGCAGAACAGAAATCCGCCCCTCAACTTTGAGGATTTTAGCGCAATGCTTCTGGAGGAGGAGATGCATTAGAAGACGAGGACTGGAGAAGATTCGGCTTTCTATGCTAGATCAAAGAAAGGTAAGGGTAAGGACTCCGGTAACCCATCTTCTTCTGATGATAAAAAGAGAAAGAAGAAGATCAAGTGCTTCTATTGCAACAAGGCAAGGCACAAGCAGAATGAGTGCCGGAAGAAGATTGTAGATGGAGAAGAATGGAGTAAGGAAAGAGTCCAGCAACAGCGCGCAGGCAGTACCAGTAGAGTTGTTCATAGCAATTGAGGAGATTTGCATGGAGGCATTCATGTACCTGCGGATGAACCTTGGATTATTGACAGTGGTGCATCGCGCCACATGACCAGTCGGAAGGATTAGTATACCTCTTTACATCCGGTAGGGAATGACATCCTGGTAGCAGTCGGCAATGATGCAAAATGTCCAGCAAAAGGAAAAGGTACGTTTGCTCTCAAGTCAGATGGAGTTGTAAAACAGTTTTTCGATGTTCTTTATGTGCCAGATATCAAGAGGAACTTATTGTCTGTTTCTGCAATCACGGATCGGGACCTCAAAGTTCAATTCGATAAGAATGGTGCACAGATTTTGGATCTTCAAGGGAAGGTCGTTGGGAAAGGTACATGGCGCAACAACATCTACGAACTCTCAGCTTTCAGTGCTCGAGCCGATGTGAAGAACACTAAGGTGTGGCATGAGAGGTTTGGTCATCTAAACCTTAGTTCTTTAAAGGAGATGCATAAAAGTGGAATGATTGCAGACCTACTAGAAATTACAGATCTCCCCGATGTATGTGAAGCTTGCATGATGGGCAAGCAGCATTGGCAGCCCTTTCCTAAAGAGGCTAGTAGGGCAAAGGCTCCTCTAGAGCTCGTTCACACGGACCTCTGCAGAAAGATGGAGACGGAAGCTTTGGGTGGTTCCTACTACTTCATGATGCTGGTCAGTAGAGGGATATGGATATACTTCTAGAAGACTAAAGATGAGGCTTTTAGTAAGTTCAAAGAATGGCATGTAATGGTCGAGAAAGAAACAGGGAGGAAGGTGAAGAAGTTGAGATCAAACAGACGTGGAGAGTTCACATCAAGTGAATTTGAAAGTTACTGCAAAAGTCACGGGATCAAGAGGCAAAAACCCCCGCCACATACATCACAGCAAAATGGAGTAGCAGAGTGCAAGATGCGCATCATGTGCGAAATGGGCAGGACTATGATGAAAGGGAAAGATTTGCCGAAGACTTTCTAGGATGAAGCATGTAACATGGCAGTTTACATTCTGAATCGTAGCTACACGAAGGCTGTGAATGGGATGACTCCACTGCAGGCCTTTTCTGGTAAGAAACCTTCAGCTGCACATTTCAGAGTTTTTGGATGTGACTGTTTTGTGCATGTCCCTGATGCTAACAGGACCAAATGGGAACCCAAGAGCTAAAAGTGTATTTTCTTGGGCTTCAGTGAAGAGGCGAAGGGTTACCGTCTCTATAATCCTGTTACCAAGAAGGTAATAGTAAGTCACGATGTGGTCTTCTCAGAATAGCCGCATTAATTGGAGGAGGATGCTTCCTTCCTAGACAACCAGGACCAAGATATCCATCCAGTACAACGACCAACAGCAGACCAAACTCCCCCAACGGTGCTTGGGAGGATTCAAGATAAAGAAGAGGAAGAAAAGCCTACAAAACCACAACGGCAACGGCCATTCCCAAAGTGGGTAAAGAAGCTTTTGGATGGTAGAGAACCTCCAGCCATTGAGGAGGAACGATTCGAACACCGTCGGTCCAAGAGATTAGAGGAGCAAAGAAGGGCACATGAACACTTGGTCAACTACGCTTTGATGACAAAGGTGATTCATGCTGAAGAACCCAAGTGTCATAAAGAGGCACAGGGTGATGATAGGTGGATAGAGGCTATGCAGTTGGAGTATGGCAAGTAGCATCGGCAGCCCTTTCCTAAAGAGGCCAACAGGGCAAAGGCTCCTCTAGAGCTCATTCACACGGACCTCTGCGGAAAGATGGAGACGGAAGCTTTGGGTGGTTCCTACTACTTTATGATGCTGATCAACGACTACAGTAGAAGGATATGGATATACTTCCTGAAGACTAAAGATGAGGCTTTTAGTAAGTTCAAAGAATGGCATGTAATGGTCGAGAAAGAAATGGGGAGAAAGGTGAAGAAGTTGAGATCAGACAGAGGTGGTGAGTTCACATCAAGTGAATTCGAAAGTTACTGCAAAAGTCACAGGATCAAGAGACAGAAACCCCCACCACATACATCACAGCAAAATGGAGTAGCAGAATGCAAGATGCGCGTCATTTGCGAAATGGGCAGGAGTATTGTGGGGGTTAAAGGTCACTGTGCCTTTACCCCGGTTATGTACAATACTCAAACACATATATAAATGAATGAAAAAGAAGATTAGGGTGTTCTGCACCCACCAAAACTTGTGTGGCTCTCTGTCTCTCTCTCCCCCTCTTCCATTCTTGCTTCCGTTGAGAGCACTCTCAACTGGTATCAGAGCCCGGGTGATCTAGCTGAGCATGCGTGAATGCTTAGAAGCTCAGCAGCTCTGTGGGAGGAAGAAGAAGCTCTGTGGGAAGCTTTGTGGGTGACTTTACTTGCATCCGAGTTTGTAGAGACCTTGGAGGAACCTTTGGAAAAGTCACTTTGGCTTTGTGAAGTGGTTTTGAGAGCCTCTAAAGTGTTTTCAAAGAAAAAGTCGTTTTTTGAGCTTTTCCCTGTTTCGTTCGATGATAGAGACTCCGTATTGACTTGTAGAGGCAACTATTGCTTGCTTTTGGTGTCCACTTCACTTTAGGAGCTTGGAAACACCTTCATTCTTGAATCTGGGATCATTTCATTGGATTTCTGACTCACTATGTCAGTTCCTATATCTTTTTCTACCCGGGTGTTGGAACTCAAGTTTGGAGCAACCATTTGCAGATCTGTCAGTTCCGATGGACTCTGGAGGTCCTAAAACTTCTATGTTACTCATCATTCGCACTCCGGTGGAGTTTACAAACAGCTCTGTTTCCAAAAACGTTTTTCAGTCCGTGTGTTGGACCCAGTGATTGAGACCACGGTTTCCAAAACCGTCTGTTCCATTATGTTTCGGACGCCCAAAAACCCCTACCTATCAATTCTTGTGCAATTCGGTGGAGGATTTTCATAGTTATAGATCTTTGTGTATTCGATTTCGTCTCTCTATTATGCATTTTTCATTCTAAGGTTTTGAAACCTTAGATTTATGCCACATGGCAGTGGATAAGTGTTGACTCCCATTTCTCACTCATCGGTTGGGATTTTGGAGTTCCGGCAGAAGAGAGATATTTGTAGATTTTCTTGCTGAGTCTAATTATGCAATGGCGCCCATGTTTTGAGGCATCTCAGGTTCTATTTTTAGTAGCGGTCATTACTGTGGGACCATGATTTCTTAAGCATACCTTATGCAGATCACTTTGGTTGCAGTTTGAGTAGTGTGCGCTCATTCGTGGTGTGTATTGGGTTGCAATGGAGATTTATAGGCCATTTGGATGCATTGCGATCCTTATTGGATGCGCTGATAGGCCCAGATTGCCTTGTGGGATGCTATTTTTATGGACGCTTTGCACATGGATGCTATATTATGCTGAGGGACAGCTTTGACACATAGTGATGCATTGATAGTGTTATGCTCTCTTGGATGAGATATTATTGATGCATATGCCCATGGACGGTGTTTATGCTTGAGCCATTTGGCACTTATTGGCATTTTGGATTGCCATTGTAGTTGGCATTTTCTTTTGGGCCAGATTTGCTCATATGGATGCATAGTATATGTTGGAATGAGTTGGATGCATTAGCAAAGTCTACTATTAGACTTCATCTTGCAGAGTCAGTTTATTTCACAGTAGTAAATGAGCAGACTACGGAAGATTTGTGGAAGAAACTGTGTGCCACTTATGAGAAGGAAACTGCCTCTAATAAAGTTTACCTCATGAAGAGGTTGTTTGAGCTGCAGATGAAGGAAGGGATCTCCATTGCTTCTCACTTGAATGAATTCAATATTATTTTTAGCTAGCTTCAAGCTCAGAAGATGAATTTTGATGCAGAGACTAAGGCAATATTTCTCTTATGTTCATTGCCATCCTCATGGGATACCTTCCGTACAGCTATCAGTAACTCTACACTTGGTGGAGTACTAAAATTTGATGATGTTGTGCGTAGCTTGTTGGTCGAGGAGATTAGACGGAAGTCTATGGATGGCAACAAACAGGATGTAGCCTTAAATGTGCAAAGGGGCAGATCACAGTTCAGGGGAAAGTCCCAAGAAAGAGGGAAGTCTCATAGCAAATCTAGGGCACGGAACATTGAGTGTTACCACTGTGGCAAGAAGGGCCATATGAAAAAGGATTGCTACAAGCTGAAAAGAGAGCAAAAGGATAAGAAAAAGAATGCAAATTGGGGTGTAAATTAAAAGGAAGAGAGTCCAAGGGAGGACAAAGGAAAAGTGAAGATCGAGGAGATCAATGCAGTCACACATGATAGTGACAATGACGTCCTCTTCGTGTCTAGTTTATCTGCAAAGTTGCTTACCACTTCAGATGATGCATATTCCTAGGATTGGATTTTGGATTCTGGTGCTTCATTCCATGTTACTCCCCATAGGGAATGGTTCTCCACTTATGACAGTGGAAAGACAGGTTGTGTGCATCTTGGAAATGACTATGCATGTGACATAATCAGAGCAGGTGACATAAACTTTTCTTTTGCAAATGGGTCTGCATTTATTTTGAAACATGTGAGACATGTGCCTAAGTTGACCAAGAGTGTTATTTCAGTGGGTCAGCTAGATGATGCTAGTTTTCACACCACTTTTGGCTTTCAGAGTTGGAAAATTCAGAAAGGCTCTATGCTTTTGGCTAGGGGTGCCAAGTGTGGGACTTTGTATCCCTTACATGTATCAGAGGTATTTGATCATGTTGTTGCAATAACCGAGCAGCCAAGCAGTTCTTTATGGCATTGCCAGTTGGGCCATATGAGCCAAAATGGGATGAAACTCTTATGCCATTTGGGTTATGTACCGCATTTGAGTTTCTCTGATTGTGAATTTTGTGAGCACTGTCTCTATGGGAAGCAGACTAAATCAGCCCATAAAAGAAGGGAAAAGAAAGAGTTTGAAAAGCTTGATTTGGTGCATTCAGACGTATGTGGTCCCATGCCTACACGGTCATTAGGCGGGGCTGAATACTATGTGACATTCATTGATGATGCAACTAGGAAAGTGTGGGCTTATGCTATAGCTCAGAAGAGTGATGTGTTCCAGGTATTTCAGAAATGGCTGGCCTTGGTTGAGAATCAGTCAGGTAGAATGCTTAAATGCCTACGGACTGACAATGGTGGAGAGTATCTCTCTCATGACTTTCAGCATTTCTGTGATACACGTGGGATTAAGAGGGAGCTCACATCCCCTCATACTCCAGAGCAAAATCCAGTTGCAGAAAAGATGAACCGTACCATTCAAGAAAGGTTGCAATGCATGCTTTCCAATGCAAGTCTTTCTGGTGGTTTTTGGGCTGAGGCAATGAAGACTGCAGTGCATGTGATCAATAGATCACCTAGTAAGAGTTTGGATGGTGGTATTCCTGAAGAGGCATGGAGTGGCAAGAATCCCTCTTACTCTCAGTTGCGTATATTTGGGTGTGAGGCATATGCACATGTGCCAAAAGAGCTTCGAAAGAAGCTAGATCCTAAGTCTAGGAAATACATCTTTTTGGGTTATGGTGAAAGTGGAGAGATGGGCTATGGTCTCTGGGATCCAGAAGCAAAGAAGATCATACGCAGCCATGATGTAGTCTTCAATGAGAAGAAGATGCATAAGGCACCCATGAGGGATGTGAAAATGAGGAGAATCACTTTCCAGGATGTGAATCCACCTACATATGTTGATAGACAGCAAGTTGTCCATGCACCAAATGTGCAAGAAATGGTACCACCAAGTACTCCCACATGTATACAATCAAGGGTAGATGATGGATCATCTATTGGTGGAAATGATGAGCCAAATGTGGCTGATATGCAGGTGGGACAACAAGCTGAAATGCCCTTGAGAAGATCATCTAGAGTGTCTAGACCGCCTGATAAGTTTGTTCCAGGGGTAGACTATGTGATGCTTGTTGATTGCGGGGAGCCTTCTTACTACAGAGAGGCTATGATGCATGAGGATCATGTTGAGAGTTCACGCTCAACATTATGTGATCATGTGTGCATAGCACCATCACGTGATCATATGTGCATAGCACTAACCTTATAGAGTGCTATAAAGGAAAGGGTTAGATCCCCTAACCCTAACCCTAAAAGGGTTTGTATATATTCTATTTTTTCAACTAAATCTAGTGTATAGCTAGTCATTTGTGGTGTGCTCTCTAGCTGTGCCCTCTCTCCTCATCTCCACTCTTCTCCTCTCCCCTCTTCATATTTTGTCATGGTATCAAAGCATGGTTCTGCCTTCCGCTGAGGCGCCATCCTTCTTGTGAGGTTGAGAGTTCTCTTGTGTGATCGTGAGATCCTTCCCTTCACTTCCGTTGAGAGAAATTTATGTTCATGTGAGAATTTCTGTCCATTCATTTTGTGAGAGTTTCATTGAGAGATTCATTCGACTCTCTATTCTGTTCATTCTTCCGTGAGAGTGAGTGGTTCTTCATAGTGTGAGAGATCTCCTTCAGAGTTCATTCCAAGAGATTTGAGAGAGAAAGAGATTTTTTTGTTGATTGAGAGGCTATCTATATCTTATCTGCAAGCTCACCAAACAGCCGGCCATCATCATTTTCTTGTTCCTGGGATCGTTGGAGAACTTCATTGTGAGTTCGTAGGCATGCGAACATGATACAACGCAGCTACCTTGCATGCACAACTACCTAATCCTCACGGCCGACAGCCCCTATAAGCCACCTCCAAGGTCCTTTAATGCAGCTAAGCAACGGCTCCATTTCGTCACTAAGCCGTGGGCTACAACGAACTACAAACGAAGCAGCAACGAGCCTCTTCCCTTCAGACGAGCCAGTGCTACTTCTCCAAGACGGCCAAATAGCGGCTCCTTCTACAGCCAGCCGATGGACATCTCCAAGCTTCCAAAGCCTCTCCATCACCAAGCTCCAGCCCCAAACGGCTCTCCACTGCCTCTAGCAATCAACATCTCCTATTAGCACAGTGTTTGTAGCCTGCAAGCAACCGAGCTCCTAACCCATGAACTCAGATGACTCCATCAACCACCCGACATTCCCTGCTATCTATTGGTGTCGAGCACATAGTTCTCAGATCTGCATTTCTTCAAGCTCATTCCACCCGCAGGTTGAGCACTGTGAAGTCCTCCGATCCGTTGAAACTAAAAGTGGACTCTCTGTTTAAGTAGGCCAATGATCAAATAGCTTTGGTGAATGCGTACGCCTTTTATGCTCGCAAGGGGAAGCTAAAGATGATGAAAGAGACAATCTGCAGGAGTTCGAGAAGGAGTTGAAGGAGCGCATCAGGGTTACGCAGCAGCTCATGGCGGATGCTAAGGAGTATTTTGACAGTCAGCTCAGGATCAGAAGCTGGACTTTTGCTGCAATCAAACTCGAGAACGCCCCTTGGCTCGCATCAGTTGATCGTTCGTAGAGACGATGGTATCCTTGAGCTTGCACTGCCTCTCGACTCACCTCATGAAGGAGCACATCTCTCATCCAGAGCGATACGTCGAAGACAAGGAGACCAGCTAGGCCATGAGAACCTTTGCTCATCGACTTCCATCCACGGAGCTCTCTAAGCCAAGCTAAAACCTTGGTTACCAAAGATCGCCTTGGGTTAGTCATTGTGGTCTGTAAAGCGACACGTGGCAGATAGGCTTTGACCCGGGATAGGTCAGTGGACCCTGGGTTTGGTCTTTGGTTAAAATTTTGCCACATGGCAATCCTTATCTGACACATCAGCAGCCCCGTGAGGCTACCACATCATCGATTACCACGTCATCATTGACTACCATGTCAACCTGCCACATCACCTTTGCCACATTAGCAATCCACATTAGTAGTGACACATCATCAGGCCATGTCATCAAGCCACATCATCACTACCATGTCACTCTGCCACCTCAGTAGTGCCACCTCAGCAGTCCAGTGAGCATTGACCCCTGCCAGGCACACACAGTGCTCCACAAGCACTTCATGTGACCAGTCCTGCCACCTCAGTGCAGGCTTCACTGGCACACCTCTTGCTAGGCACAGTGCCACATCATCACTGCATGTGACTCACGGTGACACATCATCATTGGGCACATTTGCACTCCTTTTGCCCCTCCACCTAGATCAAGTCGTATCTCTTGATCCAGGAAGAATTTGAGGGCGCTCCAAAAAGAAAAGTCGCTCGTTTTTTTGTGCTCTACGCGCTTGTCACATCATGCACACATTTCGGCACAAGTTACACTCACATTTGAGCCTCGCTGACAAAACCACTTCCTTCACGCACATTTGCCTCTACATCGACGCATTTGACCCAGCACTTAAAAAGAACAAAAGAAAAGGAATTATTTGCTGTTCTTTCATCGATCGACGATTGGTTTAGATCTAGATCAGAGTAGACTAGATCGCCATAGAGGGGATGCTTTGAATTTCCCCAAGTTGCCAATCTAAGCCATGCTTGAAATTCCCGACTAGTATCTACAGTCCATATGCTCACATACAGTTTCACATCATTACATTACCTAAAACCTTACGTTCATCAGTTCAATGAGCAGACTTCAAAGTTCAGAGGCATTGCAGATTGATTCAGTGGGCAGATAGCATTTGATTTCACACACACATGCCACCATAATTGTAAAGCCTATTCGGCTATCTCACGGCATCGTGCACATCATTTCAGCCTTGTAAAGCCTCTTGGCTATTCCCGGCATCATTGCCACAAGCCTTGTAATATAGATCAGATTTTATATACTGCAGTTCTATCTTCACCCACAGTATAGAGATTTCACTTGGCATATTCAGTGTATTTGCAGTTGATTCATACAAAGATTTTCACGACACTTTTGAGTACATTTCTTGCACCATGTCGACTAGCAACCTCAATTTAGAGGCATCTGCTAAGTTAGACAACTCCAATTATAGTACTTGGAAATACCGAATGGAGATTATTCTTGTGCTTCACGACAAATGGGAGTATGTCGATGGGTCTATACCTAGACCATTGGCCGATCCAGCTACCAGTAGCTCTACTCCATCTATTGTCACAACACTAGCAATAGAATCTACATCGGGATCTACATCTACACAAACAGTTTCCGCACCAGTAGCAGATCTTGCCATTGCCCAAGCTCAAGCAGAATGGGATAAGAAAGACAAGTATGCCTATCACTTGATCAAGCAGAATGTGCAAGATGTCATGCTAGGACAGCTCAACACAGTCAAGACATCAAAAGAAGCATGGGATATGTTCGTAGCTCTCTACGAGTCCAAGAACACATCTAGGATTCTCACCCTGAGAAACCAGATCAACCAGAGTTTCTGCAACAGCAGTGAAATCGGTCATGCTTATGTACTCTGCATCAAAGACTCTAACAATCAACTTGCAGCAGCAGGAGAGATTATGAACCCCGTAAAAATGGTTCAAGACATTTTGAATGGACTAGGAGAGGGATACGAGAATCTAGTCCAGAGTATTGCCATCCAACGGCAAATTCCAACACTGGAAGAACTTCAATTAATTCTACTTGGTGAAGAACTCAGGACTCAGGCCATTCAAGCACATAAAGGTCATTCTAATGATCAGGCATTCACAGCTTCAGACAAAAGTAGAGGCAAAGGCAGAAACAGAGGTAGATCATAACAGAAGAGTGGTCATCATCAACAAAATCAAAGTCAGAATCAGCATCAGCATCAGCAACATCCTCAACAACATCAGAATCAGCAAAGAGAAAATCATTCCAATTGAGGAAGATTCCAAGGACGAGGGAATGCATCCACCAATGTGTCAAACATTCAGTGCAACTATTGTCACAAGTTTGGACACGATGAAAGAGATTGCCGCAAGAAGCAGTACGACCAAGGCGGTCAATCCAGCAGTAATCGAGGGAATTCTCGAGGAAGAGGAAATCATCGTGGTGGACATTCTAGTCACAGTCATTTTGCAAATGAACATGGAAATATGTTTCTTGCGAGGAATTACATCAAACTGATACAATGCACCTAAACACTGATTTCAATCCCAAAGAGGATTACAGTTATCAAGTCGACCAAGTGGAACAGGATCCTTGGTACATCGACAGCGGTGCATCATCTCATATGACAAATCATCAGGAATGGTTCACAGAAATGAAGCCATTAGAAGGATAGAAAAATGTCATCTACACAACAGACAATACACCGAATCCAGTTCAAGGGACAGTGTTATCCCTATGAACAATTTCACTGGTACAAAAGGATTAGTCAAAGATGTGCTCATTGTTTCAAAGCTCAGCAAGAACCTTTTGTCAGTAGGTCAAATGACGGAACACAACTACAAATTCATCTTCGACGGTGATGAATGCACTATCAGAGACAAATCCAAAAGATGTCAACTAGTAGCAAAAGGTGTCAAGGAAGGACGCTTATACATAATGCTAGCTATAGTACCAGATAAGCATGCCATGTCAGCTCAAATGCAACAGATGCCACTATCTGCAAAATGGCACAAGAGATATGGTCATGTCAACTTCAAGTACTTGTTAGATCTCAGGAATCAGAATATGGCAATTGGGATTCCAAAGCTACAGTTTCTTGGAAAGGTTTGCGAAGCATGCTGCTTTGGCAAACAAAAGCGAACCAACTTTGTCAGAAGCACCTCTCGTGCACGAGGTATTCTTGATTTAATTCATACAGATGTATGGGGTTATGCCCAGACCCGCAGCATCAATGGTTCACTTTATTACTTGACCTTCATCGATGACTACAGCAGATATTGTTGGGTCTACTTTCTGAAAGAGAAATATGAAGTGTTTTCTAGATTTCAAGAATTCAAAGCCATGGTAGAAAACCAGACAGGCAAAAAGATCAAGGTCATGAGATCAGACAGAGGAGGTGAATACATGTCTTCAGCATTCATGAACTTTTGCAAAAATCACGGCATACGAAGACAATTCACATGTGCAGATACTCCTCGGTAGAATGCAATAGCTGAAAGGAAGAATGGGACTTTAGCAGACAGTGCTAGAGCAATGCTTAGTGAAAAGCATCTTCCAAATCAGTATTGGGTAGAAGTAATAGCTACAGCTAACTACTTGCTTAATCGGCTTCCTACCAAACTGATACAAGGTATGACTCCTTATGAATCATTCACTGGACACAAGCCACGCATTGGGCATCTCCGCATATTTGGTTGCAAAGCATATGCCCACATACATGATGATCATCGCAAAAAATTGGATGCGAAGTCACGCAAATGCATCATGGTTGGCTACAGTGAAGAAAGCAAAGCATACAAATTGTATGATCCCATCAACCACAAAGTCATTATCTCTAGAGATGTAATCTTTGATGAGGAATCAGAATGGAAAACCTCACCTACATAGGAGATAGAACATCGACTTCACAGTCATCTACAGAACTGGTTAATGAAGAAGAGCAAGAATTGCCAGCACCACCATAAGTAGAGCCACAGCAGCTCAGACGGTCTACTAGGGAAAGCAGACCACCAGCCAAATTGACATATGTTTAGAAAGGCAAAGCAATTCAGGTGGAAACCACCAACTATGCTCTTATGACTACCATCATGGCTACAGAAGAGCCAGTGTACTTCGAAGACGCAGTAGACAAGCCAGAATGGCAAACTACTATGAATGAAGAAATGGATGCTTTGTATAAAAATAACATTTGGGAATTATGCGACCTTCCACTAGGAAAGGCGGCCATAGCAAACAAATGGGTTTACAAAGTGAAGTACAATCTAGATGGCAGTATTTAGAGATACAAAGCCAGACTAGTTGCAAAAGGATTTGCACAACAATATGGTCAAGACTATGATGAGACTTATGCTCCAGTAGCAAAGATGGATTCTATACGGTTCTTGATATCACTAGCGACACTCAGCAAATGGAATGTGTATCAGCTTGATGTCATGAATGCATTTCTCAATGGTTATCTAGACGAGGAAGTCTACATGCAACAACCAACAGGTTATGTTGAACTAGGAAAGGAGAATAAGGTTTGCCATCTCAAGAAAAGTCTCTATGGCTTAAAGCAAGCCCCTAGAAGTTGGTACAGCAAAATTGACAAGTATTTTGCTAATCTGGGATACATGAAGTCCAATGCAGATCATACTCTCTACTACAAAGTTCAAGGGGAAGACATTACTATTGCACTTTTGTACGTAGATGATCTGATTGTGATAGGAAGCAAGGATAGCTTCATCAAAAAACTAAAACAAGACTTATCTGTAGAGTTTGACCTAAAAGATCTTGGACTTATGCACTATTGTCTTGGAATTGAGTTCTGGAGAGATTCAGATAGCACATTCATGAGTCATCTCAAGTATGTTGACAGTCTCCTGAAGAAGTTTCATATGGTAGATTGCAAGATTGCAGCCACTCCCATGGAACAGAGTTTGAAACTTACTAAAGATTCAGAAAAGCCTACAGTTAATGACAGATACTACAGGCAACTCATCGGATCTCTTATATATCTGACAATCACACGGCCAGATATTTGTTATGCAGTAAGCTCACTAGCACAGTTTATGGCAAATCCAAAACAGTCTCACTGGAATGCAGCCAAAAGAGTCTTGAGATACATCAGAGGTACAAGACAGTTTGGGATAGAATACAAAGGAAGTCATCCACGGTTGCATGGATATTGTGACAGTGACTATGCCGGAGATCATGAGACCAGGAGATCGACATAGGGATATGCATTTTTCCTTGGTCAAGGTGCTATATCATGGTTGTCAAACAAACAGCCAACTGTTTCTTTGTCTTCGACTGAAGCAAAATATAGAGCACTCATTACAAGTGCATGTGAGGCTATATGGCTTAGAAGACTATTGTCAGAAACATATTACTTTGATGAGTCAAAGCCAACAACAATATACTGTGATAATCAATCGGCTCAAGCATTGGCCAAAAATCCAGTATATCACTCCTGGACAAAGCACATTGATGTCAGAGAGCACTTCATCAGAGAAAGAGTGTTACTTGGTGACATCACACTATAGCATTGTGATAGCAAAGAAAATGTTGCAGACATCTTTACCAAACCACTCGATAAAGAGCTATTCGAGAAACACCGACTAGCTCTTGGTTTGACGCAGAGGAAGGACATTCCCATTAAAGGGTGTGATGAAGGTCACAGGTGATGACGTGCCTAGGTACAAGGCCCGTTTGGTCGCTAAAGGGTTCAAGCAAGAGAAGGGTGTGGACTTTGATGAGATATTCTCTCCGGTTGTGAAGATGACCACACTTACATGCATGCTTGGACTAGTGGCAGCAGAGGATATGGAGCTTATGCAGATGGATGTCAAGACAGCTTTCTTGCATGGGGATTTGGATGAGGAGATTTACATGGTGCAACCGGAAGGCTTTGAAGAAAAGGGCAAAGAGCATTTAGTTTGTAAGCTGAAGAAGAGTCTCTATGGTCTTAAGCAAGCACCTAGAGAATGGTATCAGAAGTTTGATGCTTTCATTCGGTCCCAGGGTTTTAGAAGGAGTGAAATTGATCACTACCTCTACACTAAAAGGGCTAAGGATAATAGCTTGATAGTCATGGCACTATATGTGGATGATATGCTATTGGCTAGCAAGAATATTTATGAGCTAGATGCATTAAAGGCCAAGTTGCATGAGACCTTTGATATGAAGGATTTGGGACTTGCAGGTCATATTCTTGGTATGCGCATCACGCGTGATCGGAGTAGGAAACTCCTTTGGCTTTCACAGAAGGAGTATGTTTCAAAAGTATTGCAGCGTTTCAATATGGAGGGGGCGAAGGCAGTGAGTACTCCATTGCCTCCATATGTGAAACTGAGTCATACAGATAGTCCCAAATCAGATGAGGAGAGGGCCATGATGGCCAAGGTTCCTTATGCATCATCGGTTGGGAGTCTTATGTATGCTATGATAGCTATTAGACTAGACATTGCATTTGCAGTGGGAGTTGTTAGCCGGTATATGGCTAATCCAAGAAAGAGGCATTGGGAGGTAGTTAAGTGCATCATGAGGTACATGAAGGGTACCAAGGAGATGTGCATCTGCTTTGGTCAAGGAGACATGCGTGTACTTGGGTACATAGATTCAGACTATGCAGGGCATGTGGATAGTAGGGGATCCACTTCTGGTTATGTGTTCAGCTTTGCAAGTGGTGCAGTGTCGTGGATGTCTCGCGCATAGAAGTGCATTGCTTTGTCTACCACAGAGGCTGAGTATGTTGCAGCCACAGAGGGTTGCAATGAGGCTATATGGCTTGATCGGTTAGTGGGAGATTTGGGGATTCATACAGGTGTACCAACATTGCATAGTGATTCCATGAGTGCTATTCAGCTAGCACGGAATCCGGTCTTTCATGCAAAGACCAAACACATTGAGGTCAAGTACCATTTCATCAGGGAGGTACTTGAGGACAAGCGCATAGAGCTTGTTAAGGTTCATACAGATGATAACCCTGCAGATATGTTGATGAAGAGTCTACCTAGTCAGCGGTTTGAGTATTGTCATGTATTGATGGGCATTGGATAGTATGCTCACTGGTTGTTCTCCCTTAAAGGCACATTGTCCTTTAAGTGGGAGATTGTGGGGGTTAAAGGTCACTGCGCCTTTACCCCGGTTATGTACAATACTCAAACACATATATAAATGAATGAAAAAGAAGATTAGGATGTTCTGCACCCACCAAAACTTGTGTGGCTCTCTGTCTCTCTCTCTCCCTCTTCCGTTCTTGCTTTCGTTGAGAGCACTCTCAAGTATGATGAAAGGGAAAGATTTGCCAAAGACTTTCTAGGTTGAAGCATGTAACACGGCAGTTTACATTCTGAATCATAGCTACACGAAGGCTGTGAACGGGATGACTCTACTACAGGCCTTTTCTAGTAAGAAACCTTCAGCTACACATTTCAGAGTTTTTGGATGTGACTGTTTTGTGCATGTCCCTGATGCTAACACGACCAAATGGGAACCGAAGAGCCGGAAGTGTATTTTCTTGGGCTACAGTGAAGAGGCGAAGGGTTACCGTCTCTATAACCCTATTACCAAGAAGGTAATAGTAAGTCGCAATGTGGTATTCTCAGAACAGCCACATCAATTGGAGGAGGATGCTTCCTTCCTAGACAACCAGGACCAGGATATCCATCCAGTACAACCACCAACAGCAGACCGAACTCCCCCAACAGTGCTTGGGAGGATTCAAGATAAAGAAGAGGAAGAAGAGCCTGCGGAACCACAATGGCAACGGCCATTCCCGAAGTGGCTAAAGCAGCTTTTGGATGGTAGAGAACCTCCAGCCATTGAGGAGGAACCATCCGAACACCACCGGTCCAAGAGATTAGAGGAGCAAAGAAGGGCACATGAACACTTGGTCAACTATGCTTTGATGACAGAGGTGATCCGTGCTGAAGAACCCAAGTGTCTTAAAGAGGCACAGGGTGATGATAGGTGGATGGAGGCTATGCAGTCAGAGTATGGCTCCATAATGAGGAACAACACTTGGGACCTTGTGGATCGACCACCAAAATGCAAGGTCATCGGAACCAAGTGGGTGTACAAGACCAAGTACAAGTCCGACGGCACATTGGATAAGTACAAGGCTCGGCTCATAGCAAAAGGATTCGCACATGTACATGGTTTTGATTATCAGGATACTTTTGCTCCCATAGCTCGACTAACCACAAGTTGTGGGCCGAACGGTGAACCGTAGGTCAATTGCTCTATTCTGCGCCACAGTTCTATCGTGTGGTCGATGGCCTATTTCAAGACCGACCCCCAGTCGGCCGTTTTGGGCAAACTAGGTCGGTCACCCAATTGGGTCTAACTGACTACAACTGGTGGCTATATAAGAGCAAGCCCATGAAGCCCATATTCATCATTGGCTATGGCAACCCTGATTCCTTAGCATCCAGCCTCCGTTGTCTACTGTTTCCAACATGCCATCAAAGCTTCTCTCATAGGAGCGCATGGCTGGGAGGCAGCGCCATCTATTGTATCAGTTTTACAATAATAAAATTTTTTATTCTCCATACTATCTGGTTTTCTCACTTGCATACAAGATCCTGTTATCTGTTGAGCACATACATTGTATTGTTCTCTTACAGAGACTACAGTGACATGTTGGCCGCCAAACAACTATCACAGGTGGCCGGACCACATGGAGCTCCAACTACTGGATGCAATGGCTCAGCTCCCTCAAATAGTGCACACAATTTTGCAGCAGAGGCAAGAGCACACCTCCCAACTGTCCTCCTCTCTCCTACAAATACAAATCAGCACGCGCAACAGCCACACCCTCATGGTCGCCGCACAAGCCACCAAGCAAACCACCCTTGACAAAGCAGAGGAGTGTAGGGCAAAGGTCGAAGAGCTGGAGGTCACTCTTACAAAGCTCAAGGATGATCTCTCTACTAGTGAACCGCTGGTTCAAACGATGATGGACCAGTTGGACAAGGCAGAATCCACAGCCTCCATACCACAAAAGAATGAAGGGCATAGGCCGAGGACAAGTATGCTAGGCTCAGGGAGGGATCCAACCGACAAATTCAAACCCTTCAAGATCTCCTCGCATAGGAGCGAGCCATCACTGTTGCCATGCAAGCTGACAACAAGCACCTTCGCACCTCTGGCCACATAGAGAAATCCATGTTGGGAGACAGAGAGCAACAGGAGTTCACGTTGTAAAGGGAGGTCTCCACACAACTCACCACCTACACCCTAGCCCCATGCACCATCCCCTAAACACTTCAGATGCACTTCGATGCACTCCGCACCCAAAACCTCATCTTCCATGTAGATCTCACCGCCGCTCCCACCCGATAAAAACCATCCTCCGCCGCAATCACGACCATTGCACCTTGTCCTTGCCATGTCCTACTTCACCCTAGGCCTTCACCCTGCCATCCTATCCCTCCTCCGTCCCTTCAATCTTCAAACCTTAGCCACCCACCCCATCCTCCTAAACTTCCAGGCGTGGTGTTGAGTAATCATTGAGTCCACCAATTTTATCCATAGGATGATGACTTGATGCAGCTAGCCAAGCTTGATGAGCTTAGCCCATGGGTCTGTACTCCCGACAACCTACAAGGATGCATTCCTATGGCCAGGCTTACGCAGTTTAAATACAATGATATTTAGTTGCATATCATTGCATGGCCTACCATCCCCTCAGCAGCATCATCTTGTACAATCGGGTGCTACAAGCTCTCTAGGACTCACTCGATTCCTTGGTCAAAAATTTTGAAACACTTCATGTAGCATACCCCGAAGATGTCATTGAGGAGGAGGGTCAAGATGCCATCTCCATATTTAACTCTACCATCCCCCAGAAAAATTCTACAGCCACCCCCTACAGATCCTGCCCTCCTTAACAACCCGCCAATCCCATCCCGCCTCCTCTTCCCTGAACAAACCTACCTGAATACTCCTCTAACGCCTCCAACGCTAGCATTGCATAGAACGAGACCTTCCAGTCCATCTCCTCTAATGCTCCCATCGACTTTCCAGACGAGGCTCTCAATACACTACTACAGCCATCAAATTTTGTCCATACGCCCATCGTCCCTTTGCCAGCAGGGAATGTAGAGGAGGACCCTATGCCCAATGTCGACGATGTTGTCCCTCTAGCACCACCCTCCTCACACCGCCCTAAGATATCCAATGGTGGCCCAACCTGCAATCCTTTTAGGAATCCTTTTAGGACTTACCCGATAGTGCCCTCATGCATCACTAGAGGGCCCAACTGGAAGGCTCTCTCCTTCATTTGTATGAGATCATGGAAGTTCGTCCACTCACTCAGTTTATCCCCCATTCCTTTAACAATTGGAGGCGAACCCATGCAAAGTGCACACGTGGCAGTTACCACTTAGCCCCACATGCCCATTCCCCTCACCGACTTGGACACCAGGCCTTCAACCCCATTGGCGAATCCCCTTTTTGAAAAAGGAGCAATTTTGGCGCTACTATTGCAGTGCACACCTCAAGAGGTGGATCCATCCCCTCTACATGCCCATGGAAAGACATGGACCTATACTCAATTCTAAGAGCTCCAACAAAAGGATCCCAATATTATATACAACTTCTTGAAGTACAACTTCCCTCAAGAAATGACTTAGAAAGGATTTTGCTTTCACCTCGATTGTTCTTGCCACAATAAGTGCAAGGGTTGATTTTATAACAATCCTTCTCAAGATGATTGTTTTTCCCACAATGCTTGCATGCCTTGTACCTGCTCTTTAATGAAAACTTTACTGCAAGTGCTTCTATGTGTACTTTACCCATTCTTGAAGTGTTCTTTATTTCCTCCTCTTGTAAAGCACTGATGATACCCTCCAGTGTGGGTTGGGGAAGATTCTTCAAAGTAGTCACAAAATAATCATAGTCTTGAGGCATACTCTTCAAGAGCATAGCCATAGCATCATCTTCAGTAACTAGAGAGTTAATTGAGGCCAATTGTGTCATAAGACTCCTCAGAGTATTAACATGAGCTGCAACATTGTCTCCATCCATCTTAAGTTCAAAGAACTTAATTTTCAAATTCAATTTAGAAGTATGAGAGCTAGCACCAATTAATACATCTAGCTTATGCCATGCCTCAAAAGGGGATTCCAAATCTGAAATGTGATGCACATAATCATCTCCCAAACCTAATGCAATTATTGCATAAGCTTTCTCTATCCTTTTTGCATCTGCAGGTGTAGAAGAAGAGTCAGTTGCCTTCCCTTTACCTTTAGTTGTGGTTGATTCACCTTCTTGAGAGGATTGAGTTCCTGACTTGACGAAGTCCCACACATTCTCTTTCATAAGCACAAACTTTATCTTCATTTGCCAAGTGTGAAAGCCTGGGCCATTGAACTTGTCAATTTTATAGGCAGCCATGAGAGGGTCTTACCTTTATCAAGCAGTGTCTACTCTCTTACAAAATGACTAATCTTGTTGAACAAAGAAATCTCCCTCACCATACAAATGTAGATTGCTAGAGATAAACTCAAAAAAGCCTAGTTGTTTAGCATATGCATACCCAGTTGGCTTCTCCCAAAGCTTCTTGGTCAGGGTCTTCTTTACCTTGAACTTTGTCCTTCTTGTAGTCTTCTTCAAGTGATTAGCATTGGAAGAACATCGAGAGCTTGGCATCTTGACAAGAGATTAGTCCCAACTGAATAACAAACTGACATTGCATTCTCTAAACTGTAGTTTAGCACCACTTCATACCTCAAGCATCATCTTAGCATTTACTCTAGCATCAAATTTCAAAAAACTATCAAAAATGCTTTCCAAGTTAATGACCATAGCCATCTCTAAGTTAATGACCAAATTCCTTCGGGAAGGAGACCTGGTCTCCCAAGTGGAGTGATTTGAGCATATGCGAAGCCTTTGGAGCTCTAGGAGATCTAGAAATGGCTAATGCATTTTGTCTAAGCCTAGATGGCAAAGCAAGCCAATGGTATAGGGCTCTCACCTCGGAAGAGAAAGTCAACTGGGAGATGCTGAGAAAAGCCTTCATTGTAGGCTTCGCCCCCAGTGGACATAAATGCAGCCCAATCAATCAGTTATATGAGGTGAAGCAGAATGACAAGGAATCCCTTTGGGATTACATAGCTAGAATCAAGCACCTCAATTCCCATTGTTGCGAGACATACGAGCAAATGAGTGACGAACGGTTGTTGCCCCACTTCCTGATTAGTTTGGCAGACCCGAAGCTGCATGACTACCTGATGATTATGAGTCCTACCTCTTTCGACCTATGCAGCAAGGTGGCTACCCGTATAAGTGATAATATGATGGATAAGGCTAACTTGAATAAAACCTCGACCCCACTCGAAGTATCACCATTGGTCAAGTCTTCTAGTATGGAGATGATCAAGAAGGAGATCAACGAGCCCAAGGGCTTCGATATGAGTGAGCTGGCCTCAAATTTGCTGAATCAACTAGGCCAATAGTGGAGGTCAGGGACCTCCAAGGAGGTGCCAAGAAACCCCCACTTGTTTCCACAAAGAGACAACATCTGGTGTGGGGTGTGCAATGGCAATCACCCCTCTAATGAGTGTCCTCGCCTTAGGGCAAGGCTAGCCCTCTACTGTGCACACTGTCATAGATGGGGGAGCCATGATACCTCTCAATGCCGATTTCTATGTGTATGTGGCTAATTGTGCAGAGACCTCCCTGTACATCTGGAATTCCTACTGCTCACGGTCTTCCAACCTTGAGTCTTCTGGGTGGTTGGGGGTACGTTTGCACTCACCTGCAGAGACACCGTCAATGCCCGTTCTTGTGCCAAGAGGTTGGAATGTCTGGATCTAGCATTCATAGTTCTCGTGAGTTTGTCCATGCTATGCCTCTACTTGCGCCTTTTTCTCTAATGCCGTTTTGAGGCTACTTTATCGACTTGGTCCATGAGCGTTTGGACTAGGGATTCATTAGAGGTTAGCTCATCCGGATCCTTGAGCTTTGTCACTGATAGGTCTAGCTCCTTAGCTTTTGTTTGGTACTCCTCTACTCGATCTAGGGCCGTTTGCCTTGTGGCTTGGGCGACGACCATTAGGGTGTGGCTATCATGCACGGAGAGCTGTACCAGGAGGAGGGTCGTTGAGAGTTGCGAGGCCTATTCTTGCCGCCTTTGGAGAATTGTTCATGCCACCTGGGGGAGTTGTGCCATTGCTTCAAATATATTATGCTCCATCTAGTCGACACAAGAGAGTTGTTATGTTATGTGGCTATAGCCACTTGGTGCCCGATAATGGGGCGCATTGCAAAATTGTAGGGCCTCTATGAGGCTTGCCATGGAGAGGAGGAGGTGCCGATGATGAAGGAGGTGGTCTCCTAAGGATGGGCCATTGTTGAGGTCGAGACCTTGGGCACAGTGATGGGGGTTGCCGAGATAGCTTGGGCTCTTGGGTGGAGGCCAATCATGACTGTCTCGTCACCTGGGAGGTCTTCCACCAAGATGGGCTTTTGTTGTACTCTTTTGCCTTTGTTCCAAGGATCCGATTGCTCGAGGCATAGTTGACAGCGTAGGAATGCCTGCATCTGGCGATCCTCATACTATGCAAGCAATGGACTTGGGTCCAATTGTACGGGACAGTTGGTTGGAGTGGTGCTGGGCTCTATTCTTGCTCGCTTTGGCTTGGCCTTTGCTTCTTCTTGCTCTGCTAGCACCAGTCCTGTGGCAGCCCATAGCTGATAGGTGGATGTTACTGCAGCATATGGTAGAGAATTGGCATGTACACCATCGGGTTGCCAATGACCTCTCTGTGTGTTTTGAGGTCCTCCCTCATTTGATTATAGAAGTATTCAGCCCAATTTGTGACATGAGGTTCTGCCATCCGCAACAAAATGTTTGGCATGATTGATTGGTGGTGGTCAGTGTGCCTGCTGACTTGAGTCAACCACTGCAGTGCCCTTGCTGGTCTTTCCACTTCTGGCTTGATGATCTTTGTGAAGTGGATATGCCCTTTGCTCTTCTTGTGGTCGTAGTGGCAGATTTTACTGAGGGCCTCGGGCCTCTTTTTCTTCGTTGGCGGGTGGAGGTGGTGTGGCCCCCCTTCCTACGGCATTCACCAGGATGCATATTGCCTCATTTGTTAGCACTGTTTGGGCAGCTGGAGGAGGTGGCACGATTGTGGGCCTAACGAAATGTAGGGGTGGCCTTAAGCCTGGCCCTGGTGGTTGGAATCCATTGAGTTGCTGGTATCGACATTGGGGCAGATGCGCCAAGGCCTACATTCATTGGGGCAATAGATGCGGGTGGAAATGATTGGGCTCCTAGAGGGGGTGGGTCATGGGGCATGGGCATGGAAATTCCATGCATTGGGCGATAGGGTTGAACTTGTGCGGCCACATAGTTGGTGAAGGTCGGTGGCACCGAAAAGGTTGGGGGTTCATAAGACGCCCCTCCTTGAGAGCCTCTCACATCTCCTCGGCTAGGGTCTTGTCGTCGAAAGTCCCTCATCCATGGATCTTCATCATTTATGGGCTCCCATTGAGGGTGCCTTGCAAAGAAGGAGGGTCCTAGGTCCACAAAGGTGGTTTCAGTCCCTGTCTATGTTTCAGGAGCTGGTTGTTGGTGGCTGACCTTCCCTTCCCACCACTGACATGCCGGTGAAGGGGTTCTCCATGTCTGCCAACTCTATTCGACCTAAATGTCCAAACATGTTGGAGAATGTACCTCTTAACTTGGATGCTACAGAAGGAGTAGGGATAACTTAATGCGCCAGTCAGCAGGATAACAGTATGGCAACGGATGGCAGGATAGTACCTAACATGTTGGTAGGCATGATAGGTAGTGCCACATGTTGGTGGGATGGGATGCAGATGGTATCCCCATGGTCGTAGGGATGAGCTAAGATGACGGTCAAAGGGATAACGGGGTCGGCAGGATAATGGTATGGCGACGGGCGTGGGGATACCAATATGGCAACGGTCGCGAGGATGAGCTTAATGTGCCAGTCGTGGCAGAATAACAGTATGGCAATGGGTGGTAGGAAAGTACCTAACGCATCGGTCGACGGGATAGGTAATGCCACGTGTCAGCGGGATGGGATGTAGGTGGTATCCCCATGGTCATAGGGATGAGCTAAAACGACGGTCGGAGGGATAACGGGGTTGGTGGGATAATGGTATGGCAACGCACGTGGGGATAGCAAGATGGCAACAATCACGGGGATGAGCTTAACACGTTGGTCGGTGGGATATCTCAATCGATAGGATACGAATATGGCCATGGGTGTGGGGGTAGCTGAAGGCATCGATTGAGAGATAATATTATAGCAATGGTCATGGGGGTAGCGCTAAGGCCACGAGCCAACGAGTGTCAGACCGGCTGGATAGGTTACTCTGGCATGCATTAATTAGGGCAACATGTTAGACCATGGTCAGAAGTTAGGTCATGGGGATAGGTGCTATGGCCACAGGTCAACGAAATTTGACAGATGGGATACGGCTATGGTGACAGTCGGCCAGATAGCACTAAGCCACCGACCTGTGGGGATAGGAATGCCGACTAGTTTTTTGATGATTTTGGATAGATTTGGAGTTTTTGTTTAGGGTTTTTTGTACTAAGGGGATGCTATACTACCTAGTCTACCTACTCAATGCAAAAAACTTGAAAGAAAAACAACATTTTAGTGCCAAAATGAAAGATTTCTTGAGGGGTGACTGTTAACACACAAAACAACTTCGAAATTCAGCTTGATTCTTCATTCTTGGTTGGTTTTTGTGATATTTGGCAACATACACACCTTAGCAGTCTGAGAAACTACCTTTCTATCATTTCAAAACTCTAACAAACCTAAAAAACAAGCTTCCTAACCTCAAAAATGCTAGTCTCTTTTCCTTCCAACTCACACTTCCTTCCTCATTCCTCAATTAAAACTCCACTAACAAAGCTCCAAGTTAAGCTTGAAGCCTTGTGCAATGGGTAGATTACGAAAGAAAGCAAGTGGAAATGCAAAAGCATACCTCCATTCCCTGATAGTGGTGCCAAAAATGTGTAGTCTCGACGGTGACTCATGTATCGTGGGGATCTTGAAGGAATGACATTGGAGTCCCCACTCCAAGCTACTTCCTTGTGAGAGTAATGCAATCATGAGCCGTCCACTTGTGTCACGCAAGCGACTTCCGGATTGTTGCAGTGTGTTTCCATGAGAGAAAGAGGGAAGGGGGAGAGGGGAGAAGAGAGGGGAAGGGAGGGAGAAGGGGAAGGGAAGGAGAGGGTGAAGGGGGATGGAGTGGCAAACACAAAGGCACTACAAAGGACACAAGGGAACACCCAAGGACACGTTGAAACAGAAGAGGGAGCTTGTATTCCAAACTTGTGCATACAACATTGAAGACCAAAGTCAACCATTTGGTCTTTTATACATGTCACCTTTTGAAGGGAGGGCCAACCCTTTTCCTTTTAGCACTCTCCCTTTCTTTACATTTAAAAGGCTCTTGGGCCTGTAGTTACTAATGTTGATAAAAGACCAAAGGGTCTTCGGACTGAAAGAAAACCAAATACAATGAAAGCTAATGGTGGGGCCACTAAATGGACACCCATACCCAAGGCTCGTGTCTGTGGTGAGAAAAAAGTAAATACATCGGGATGTTGCTACGAGAGAGGGAAAACCAAAAAGGGAAACGTAGAGCAGGAGCCCTTAGTTATCTACCAATTGGTCAATGTCCATCTGAGTGACTGGACCTATGTATGCTGCATATGGGACCAACTCCACCAGACGACTGAGGGGAGACAAGATGAGTTCATCTAACATTGGCTCTAGATTTGGTGAAGGATGGCATCAAGAAAATCTGTGATGGATTGTTGTTGATGCATGGCCTACCTTGGTCTCGTATGATGTGATGTGGGACCGATGGCTTCCTGGAATCATCTGAGCTATAGTAGAACTTGAAGTCTCTCCATGCAAAACTAATATGTCTCTGATAAGTCTGTCCCCTAGAAGGGCTACCACACATCCCTGCTAGGCGAACAAGCGAGTAAAAGAGGAGAGACTTGGTTATCGGATCTTGAACATGTGAGTGAAAGCAATGATGTTAAAGTTTGGCAATTGCTCCATATCCCTTGCTCAAATAGGTTTGCATAGGTGGTTGCATCATAAAGATCGAGCATGAAAAAGATGGGCATGGGTGGTGAGAGGAGGTGCTAGCTGAAGCGAGTCTATATGGTGGAGTCTCGGTGGAGTAATGCCATTAGGATCGACAGTCAGTCAGTAACAAGGCAGGATATTGTAAAGGTGCATAACATTTTCAAAAAGGGCCTAAGATGTTGGTCTTAGATTTGGGTGCCTGCAAAAGGTGAATGGATGGCACTTGTTGATATAAGTTGCTCCTAAATGGTTTCTGGGTAAGGCCTGTTTGAAAAACATCTCGGCCAAAGTTCTATATAGAAGTATACATAATCCTCAACCACTCTATCTGGAGCTCAATACGCTATCGTCAATGAGCCCATATTTTTCCAAACGGATAATTTCAAGTAAAGACTTGAGAGAGCTTCCCCTCGTCAGCTAGTCGCTTTGGGGAAGCGCCACTAGCAAGCTCAAAGTGAGGCCCCATGATGGAATGATGTTGGCTCAATTATGAGATCTGGCAGTCAAATGCGAGCCCATCTTGAGCTGAATTTCAATCATGGATTGGGATAGCTGGTCAGGAGCCTTCAATGAGCTGTCTCTTGCCAATCAATACCTCTCTATAGCAAGTTTGGAGACTTGCTTTGCATGTTTATATTTTTAATCAGGGACATGGCGGCGGACGGAAGGAACTAAAGCCTTCCTTGCCTAATGGGCATCTGCATAGAGAAGGAGCTAAAGCCTTCCCAACCCAATCGGCATCACACTATATGGATAAGCATCGGAGCCCCAAAGCTTTGAGGTGACAAAAAGGTCCTTTGTGTTTCACGATGCTGCTGGATGTGCAAATCATTTGCTTGGGCCGAGATCAAGCCTATCACAATCCAAATTGGAGGAGTGGTGAAAACAAAATAGTTTGAGAATAAACATCTTAAATCGACTAACCAAGGGGAAAAAATGAGGACACGTGGCAGCTTGGAGGAGAAGAGCTTGCTATGTGTCATAAAGAAGGAGCTCTTGGATGGAGGCTTGGAGAAGGGAGGAGGTGGACATACAAGAGGCAGGCTTTGAGTGGGGAGGAGGTGGAAAGACAAGAGGCAGCTTTGGGAGGACGGAAGAGATAGAAGATCAATAATGGAGGAGATGGAAGTTTAGCTTTGGGAGAAAGGAGGAGATGGAAGGTCAATGGAATGAAAGGAGGAGATGGAAGGTCTCATTAAGACTTAGCCAAAATTTCAAAAGTTAATCCAAGTATGCAAGGTGAATTGATTAGCAATTTAAGAACCGATCAATACATGTGCCAAAAAGATCTTTGAGTGTTTAAAACATGCATTTGTTTTAGCCTTGGGCATTTCTCAATTCCTTTTCGGTTGATCTGTTTCCTTGATTCCAACAAAGTAGACAAATGAGAGCTCCATTGGATCCAAACAAAGTAAGCAAGTTGGATTCCTGAATCTAGCATTGATGAAAGAAGCCAGCACGAAATCATTCAATATTCCTAGGAGAAGGATGCCTACCTTGCGGCATTTAATTCACAAACCACCATTGCCGGATTACTTGAAACTTTTGAACTGACCTAAAAGTGTAATATGTATAAGAATAGAGTCACATTTATAGATCAAGCTAAATGGAGTGATCATATGCGTGGTTTTGCACAAAGTGCTTTGATGCGCTCCACCTGATGTTGAGATGATGGTCACAAAGTGGATCTCTTGCAACCACTTCCGTTACTCTAAAGCCACAACCAGTTATGAGATAAGAAACTGATCGAATAATGGGAGCGTAACTCCCTGAAGCAAATGCTTTCTATTGGGTGGCTTCACCTTCAGATGGGGAGTGGTTGAGGATGGTCATGTATCTTTGCCCATGCAAAGCACGCTCCTAGCCAAAATAGGTGTCGGGGCACCCTTTGTTGTAAGGGGATATCGCATGAACCTAGTGAGACTGGGGATCTGCTGATAGTGCACGGGCTTCTTCAGGGACGTTGTCACTGATATTACCTGAATGGCTGGGGTTGGCAGAGGCTCGATCTCAGCCGTCCGATCTCCTCTCTTCCATAATGGGAAAAGTGCAACGCGAGTTTGATTGGCAGAAATTACCAACTGATCGGCAACTACCAGTTAAGTGACACCAAAGGCGGCAGACACAATAACTTCACGACAGTTAACTGATAGCAAAGGTGGCATACCACAATAACTCCAGAGTCCACGAGTCCATCACCGTCGGATCATCGCAAATGGCACCACACACACCCAACCACGTGCAAACTCACCTACTGCCATGTGTTGCACCATCTGCCTCCTCGCATCCACCACGCATCGCACCATCCGCCTCCTCGCACGAGTTGCCACGCCAACCGTCATGTGGCGTACCATCCGCCTACCCACATTCGTCATGCGTCGCACCATCTGCCTCCCCACACAACCACCACGCTAATTGCCATGTGTCGTGCCATCCGTCTCCCCGCATCCATCGTCGGCGGTTGGCGATTCTCGGTAGGAAACCGACACGACTAGCCATCGGCCTACGGCTAGTGATTCCCAAAAGGAAACCGGCACGATCGGCTCTCGACCTACGGCCGATCGCCAGCACTCCTGGTTTCCTCCCGAGAATCGCCTCCTGCCTGCTATTCCCTACACCATCTCCTTCGCTTGTGTAGACGCTTTCTGAGTTGGGGAGCAACTCAGAACGTGGAATAGGAATGTCTTCTCAAGTAAAATGTGGAATAGGAGTATCTTCACGAGTTCTATAATGGCTTCTCCGGATCAATTAATCCGCCAGGGCAGGCCACTCAGATGCAACGTGGGCAGGCCACTTAGATGCAACGTCCCCAAGTTCTGTTGTGTGCACAACATAAATTCTGCACACAACATAAATTCCGTTGTGCCTACAACATAAGTTTCATGAATTCATGATAAGTAAGGGAGTTTCGGATCATGAATATTATCTCACGAACCAATATTCATTATGTAGCGTGATCATTATCTAAAACATGAAACAAATCAATTATCATGAATTCAAGAAACATAAATTCCGTTGTGCCCAAACCCATAAATTCCTTGGTTTAGTTTCTTATGTGCCACTTTCACCCTCCAGCCATGTTATCGGCCAGGGTCACTCCAGATGGGCACCCATCCCTGCACCCAAACTTTATACTCTCAGCGTTATGGCCTTACCAAGACCAGAACAGGTGCAACAGCGGAACCGGAGCAGGAGCGACGGTGCAGCAGGTGAGGCCCTCACCTACGGAGTTGAGAAATAATCCGCCACGGAAGTTGGACGGAAAAGAGTCACGGAGTGCAAGATTTCCCTTTCCAAGTACTTCACGAGGGTCGAGTCCAGGTTTGCTACTTAGATGCGGCTGGACAGGCCCTTTCTTGCTCACAATCGAATTTCCGTCTCGAGCAGATTTTCGTTGTGCGTGGGCAGAAAGGGCGCCCAGGTTACGTACAGACAGGCTAATGCCGAGAGTACGCAGCAGATCCCTCTAGCAGAAATAACTAAATACAATGTCTTGCACCCCTGAAGCTGAACAAAGATTGAACATCATGGTGCTAAACTGTTGAGCTTTAATAGAAGGCTCTGACATTATTGCGTAAAGTACCAAGGACGCAATTATGATGGACAGCTGCTACAATCCAGGTTGGGTTTATTATAAGCTAAAGCAAAATGGGGAAAGCCAGGCAATCAATGTGGGCAAAAAATCCGGATCGCATGGGAAGCAAGAGCAGGCAAGCTTTCGGCTCCCCAGCTTGATCTCGGAGCAAGCACAGTCTGGCCACATGTGCAAGGTTAGCTTTAAGTCGGGGGCTCATGTGGATGCACAATCACCGAGAGGGGACAGTGGCTGGGAGATTGTGAGCGCAGAGGACCGGATGCCTGAGCTGCGTTTGATTGAGAAGCTTCTCTGCATCTTGCATAAATGCAGGGGCAAAAAAGATCTAGCTTATGCCAAGCGTGTATATGCACAGATTTGCCGAAGTGGGTTGGAATCTCATAGAGCTGTAGGAAACTACATTGTGCCGATGTTTGTGGACTGTGGAAGTATGTCGGCTGCTCAGCAGGTTTTTGACAGGTTGATTCATCGGAATGAGCATTCATGGACCTCTCTCATATTAGGGTATATTCAATGTGGACAAGCGCAGCATGCTCTCATTCTGTACCAGAAAATGCAAGAGGATAGTGTACGTCCCAGCAGCTATACGCTTATGGCCTTACTAAAAGCGTGTGCAAAGCTGAAAGACATTGAGAGAGGCCGTGAGGTACATGCTGAGGTTGCACAAAACGGTTTCGAAAGCAAACTTGTCATTGGCAACACTTTGATGGACATGTATGTCAAATGTGGCTCATTTTCAGAGGCACGGGAAGTCTTTCACAAGTTGCCCTTGAGAGACGTTGTTTCATGGAATGTTCTAATTGCCGGACATGCTGAACATGGTCCTGGTCAGGAAGCGCTGACATGTTTTGAACATATGCAAGCTGAGGGTGTATCTCCGAGTGCTGTCACATTTGTTTGTATTTTGAAAGCTTGTGGCAGCATGAGAGCGACAGGCAAGGGCCGAGAAATACATGCTGAGATTGCACAAAGGGGATTTGGAAGAGATCTCTCCGTTGGTAACACTTTGGTTGATATGTATGCCAAATGTGGCTTGTTTGAAGAAGCACAAGAAGTCTTCAACAAGCTGCCAGTTCGAGATGTTGTATCATGGACTGCACTCGTTGCAGGATATGCTGAGCATGGACATAGTCAGGAAGCACTGAAATGCTTTGAACAGATGCAGCGGGAGGGTGTCTCTCCAAATGATGTCACATTCATTTGTGCCTTGAAAGCTTGTGGCAGCATGGGAGCCATAGGCAAAGCCCGAGAAATACTTGCTGAGATCCCAAGGGGAGTTGGAAGATATCTTTCTGTGGGCAATATTTTGATTGACATGTATGGGAAATGTGGCTCAGTTTCAGAGGCAAGGGAAGTCTTTGACAAGCTGCCAGTGCGTGATGTCGTGTCATGGAGTGCAATGATAAAAGGATATGGCATGAACCATGAGGCTAACATGGCTATACAATGTTTTGAGGAGATGCAAGAACATGGTATGAAGCCTAATGCTGTTACATTCACATCTCTTCTCAATGCATGCAGCCATACCAACCTAGTGTTCAAGGGCAAGGAGTATTTCAAGGTGCAGAGAAAAATATATGGCACTGCTTGGCCAATAGAGCACTATACTTGCATGATTGATCTTCTTGCTCGATCAGGGCATTTATATGAGGCAGAAGAATTTCTTGAAAGTTTGTGGTGTCCCCCATCTGAAGGAGCATGGACATCTTTGCTTAGTGCCTGCAAAATCTATGCGGAAGCAGAACTAGGACTGAGATGTTTTCAGGGGCTTGTGCGAATGAAAGGAGAATCTGGTGCTTCATATGTGCTGATGGCAAACATCTACTCAAATGCTGGCAGGTGGGATGATGCATATAGAGTAGAGGAGCTGAGGAAACATACAGGGGCAACAAAAGAGCCTGCAAGTGCTTTGATAGAAGTGAACAATAGGGTGCATGAATTTGTGGTAGGAGACAATCAAAGTAAGGAAATTTCGGTGCTGCTAAAAATGTTGAGCTCACGTGTGAAGTGGGAGGGCCATGAGCTAAATCTGAATCTGGACTTGAGACCTAGTTCTGATGTGAATGAAGAAGCTGCATTATGTGGGCATGCAGAGAAATCGGCTGTAGCTTTTGGGCTTCTCAACACAGCTAATGGAAGAACACTGCGTGTGACAAAAAATTGGAGGATGTGCAATGGTTGTCACACTGTAATTAAGAGCCTATCAATGATTGAAAGACGGGAGGTTATTGTCCGCGATGACCATTGCATCCATCATTTCAAACATGGTCTTTGTTCTTGTAGAAATTTGTGGTAACATGTTTATACACAGTGCAGATGTGCTAAAGTAATGTCTATCGATTGCTGGATCAAACAGCACTCTCCCTCACCAATGCCATCCACCTAGTGACCTCAAATAAATTATCTTTTTAAGGATGCCTGCCATCAAACCATGTTATGGCTGCACGTTTATGTTTGAACCAACCACGCAGGACAGTCCAGTATATCCTTGCTCTGACTTTGTGGTCACTTTCACAGAAGCAAAGTCCAAAAGCTCGCTATGGTGGCTAGAGGTAGAGGTTGAGATATGGACAGGTGGGTGATGAAGTTTGTGAAAACAATCATTCTGAGAGTGGAGGATTGCAAGTCTAGTGTACAGCTAGCAGATGAGATTTACACATCCCAATTAATTCAATTTTAAAAAAATGCTTTGTTAAACAAGTATAGAAGCATAAAGATAATGTTTCATACCTAAAGATATGTTCGTCGTCTCTTTACACACTCTTTTGAGCCAACATCACTGCTATCATATTCATCATCTTCAGTGTCGAATTCCTCACCATCATTGACATTTGATCATTACTGTATTTACCAATTTCGTCATTCTCACCTTCCCCATCCATCTCTATGTCGGCATTCTTTTTATCATACTTAGTTGTTGTGAGATGAGCTAGGGTTTCCAAGTCATTCTCACCTTTCCCATTTATCACTATGTTGGCATTCTTTTTATCATACTTAGTTGTGAGATGAGCTAGGATTTCCAAGTACCCCATGCAGGCAATGCTTTCAATAATATTTAAAGGACCGCCTTTCCTAATAAGAGCTTTGAACAAATAGCCCATCCGACACAGGGTGACTTTTCATCTTGATGGTTCAAAAGTTCAATCAATGTAAGTAAGGGGTCGCCACTTTTTGCAGGTCTTTCATAGTGATTCTGTTGACAATGGAGGGGACTTGGAGCTTCATGCTCTTCCAGCATTAGTCACAATCTCTTTGTACTTCCTCTTATGTTCATCTATAAATCAGGGTATGCTCATTATGCATAAGACAAAGGATTCAATATTCTATACTTCCAGGTTGCATTATCTCTTGTCCTCTTTGTTGAGTACACACCATTTGCCCTCTTTTTTGAGTACACACCATCTTCGGTTGTCTTTCATATTGTTTTTGTAAGGTGAGAACCATATCTTCTTTCTCTTCTTTATTCCCAAATCTGACAATATTACATAATCTTGTTTTACCAATGGTGGTACATAATATTCATTCAATGAGTTGACGAACATCAGCACTTGATGTTTCATCGATAAAGAAGAGTTGTGGTTTATCCCACATTGTGTCATCATCTAAGAAGTCTTTGCATGAAACTCCCTTGAATTCAACAAGCTTTCCAGACACTGAAATTATCTCCACTTTGAATTAAAAGCTATTGTGCAAAGAATTTATTTTTCTGAGAGAGTGCTCAGTGATGAGTCTTTGTATATATGAATGCACATTTTGTGGGATTTCATTGGTCATATACGAGGTGACTTGTGATCCCACCTCATGTACCTTTACCCACTTATTTGCCCATGCCTTCTCTTTAGGTGATGATAAAGTTGCTGCACTCTGCTCCACAATATTAGTGTTAACGTGACATTGACTGCTTGGAATGCCTTTTTCCATGAGCAAATATTCAATTGTGCTCTTCACTGCATCACGCTTCACATGATGGATGGTATGATATTCCATGCAATGGTCTTTATCTTTTTAACAAAAAAACATTCATTAATTTCTCTACAGCCATGCTTGCATACTTGTCTGGCAAGTTTCTTAGAGGCCTTCACATCCGAGTTGTCATCTCCTTTTTCTCGACCGACCTTGCTTTTGTGTAATAAGTGAGGGAGCGTCATATGTGATATCTCCCTTCTTGTATGCAGCACACACTTCTTTTATCTACTGGAACACTTCATGCAGATGGAAAATTATAATTGTGTAGTCCTGATACCTGTCCCTCATAGTCTTAAAACTAGTGATGACAAAGAGGGATTTCGAGGAACATGAGGAGCCATGGGGTGCAACTTTTAGAAAACACAATATGCTTCAGGGTGGCACTATGCTCGGAATCACAATAAGGAAGGACGACACTTTAGTCACAATTTATGCCACTTCTAGAACTAGCAATAGACAGTTTTTTTTTTCCAAGAAAGATGCAAAGCACTTTGTCATGCCGCCTCCAAAAACAAACCAATTTCTTGAATTAATGCCTACATTGCAGATCCTCAAACTTGTATGGGAGCAATTCCCCATTGTGGAAGCAAAGAGAATGTAATCAAAGATAATGCTCGAATCCTTCCAAGGTGCAATCATACAGGGACCTAAGGTAAAAGGATCTACACGTGAGGCAGAAATTGCACGGGACGAGGCACAACAAACAACCTTGTTTCAGGGTCGTATAGATGAGAGAGGAAGTGGAGTGGCTAAGACACATGCGGTAGCCTTGGATGAGGGTGTCACACACATGGATGCTCACTTGGATGATATAACTCAAGAAGGTGATGGGATGCAAGAATGAGTACAACCCTTGAGTATACTTAAAGTGCAGGCAATAGAGGAAGAAGTAGGGCGTGTTAAATTACACGGTACAGCGGAACAGAAATTGAACAAAGAATAGAGAGTACACAGCAAACTGAAGACGAACAAAATTTTCCTTCAATACTAATGTAGTACAGATGATGGCTCCGTCTACCCTTGCGCTCCCACAGTGGAGCTTAGATGGCGATCTAGATAGATACTAGGTGAAGAGCTACTAGCTGGAAGATCTCTGCTGGAAGATTTGATCTGGTGCAATGGACTGGGGAGGTCGCCTCTTTATAGCTATGAGGGCGGCTTTGAGCACCTTGGACCACTGGTGGTTACCAGGAGGGTGGGGCATTGAGCATATCTAACAGGGCGGTCTAAAGCAGTTATGATAGAGTCTCTAAAAAGTAAACCACGATGCCAAATGTTGAAGGCAAGTACTTTACGAGTTGAGATACCAAGTTCTAGTATCGCTACAAGTACTCGAAAAAGAGATCGTTGATCTATAAAGAAAGGAAAAAGAGGTCGTTCATCTACAAAGAAAGGAAAAAAGGAAGAGCAAGAGCATGAAGTAGAGGAAGGTGATGAAATAGATTCACATTTAGAAGCTGAAATGATGTCAATGAAAAACCTAAATCTTCGTCTTAATGAGCGAGTGAGAGATGATGACCCAGGCTATATTTGGGGCCAAAATACGTATGTTGTAAATGCACAGAGGGTGCTCAGAGCAAGCGTCTTCACAAATAGCAGGACAGTAGACCTAGACTATGCTGCTGAATAGCTTTACAAGGCTTTGGTTTTTTAAGAAACCTGAAGAACTTTTGTTAGAATTCACCAACTTCATCAGACAACAGGTTCCATCTTTGCAGGAAGGACAAAGTATAGTGGCAGATCCAGACCGATGCATAAAGGATGCTAAGTTCCATTTCTTTACTCATTACACATTTGAGCTGATTGACGGGCAACACTTTGCATTTGCTTGTAATGAGCATGCTAATGCTGAAAAGCATGCTAGAAGACTTTCTCTGGAGGCCTTCAACTTCCTCAATTCCATTGGTACACTGCACGCATATGTATTTTCAAGACTTTAAAAAAATATCTGATTGAGTCAGAAAGACTTAATCATGATATTCATGCATTGCAAAAGATCACTTCTACTTCAGATATGCTAGAGAAAGCACGAACCATATGGGGTTCTTTCCATTCTCCCATAAACATTTTAAAACAAATTGCTACTAAAAGCTGAAATAAAGAACCTTTAAAACACTTTAAAACAAAGAAACAAAGAGGAGTCAGTGCGACATTTCCTTTGGGACTGCAATCAAATGAGAATTGTTTGGAAAGGAGTTTCTCGGATACTCAGCATTTTTCATACTTCCCCTTTCTTCATAACTTGGGGCTCGGTCGCATGGTTATCCCTTACTGGGCCCCAGGTGTTTTATGAGGGTGAGCCTTCTTCTTGGGCACTCTCGATCCACTAACAGGTGATAGAGCCCTGCTCTCTTCAGGATGTACCACATATTCCTTTCAGAGCTTCACATGTTTCAGTGGACACCTCTTGGGAGATTTTGGCTAGCATTTCGTCTTGGCACATTTGGAGAGCCAGATGTACAAAGGCCTTGGATGACACCCAGATACACCCATCACAGGTGTTCACGGGTATTTGGAGTGACACAATTCACACTTTGATAGCCATATGGGCTAGCATTCTCTGAGACTAGCTTACCACCTCCTAACATAACTTTTGTAAGCACAGATCCAACAAAAGGGAATCCTCGCTCCACTGAAGCAATTTATGTAATAGGCAAGGGTGAATTGGCCATCAAGCTCTCCACACATTGTGAGATTTTGTTCTGAGTCCATTCCTCAATTTTCTTGACGATCAACAAATGAAACATGGGCAACATGATAGCTGCTATGTGGGCACCAAGGACTGGATAAAGCTTCATCTATACGGGCCTGGCTGCATGCTATGTATGCCTTATATTTAATATCCACCGCGGCTCAGGATCTTAGTTTTTATTACTGCTAGCTAAGGAGGATTTCAGAAAGCTGGGTCAAGTACCAGGCCTAAAATGACATGTTTTTTAATCTGTTAGTGATAAATTTGTAATCTGCTCTTCAACTACCCTGCACACTGATAAAACTATAATTTGCTATGCACAGTGATTTCAATTTCAACTGCCCTGCACGCTAATACATACAACTGCCAATATTGAGCTGTGCTCATCTCGCTTGAGGGTTGTTGTGAGTGTGAAACCGCATGTGAGCGAAGGGACTGACTCCGATCGATTAGAAACTAGTCAAGAAAATTTGAGCATGGATTCGATTGACAACTTGGAAACTTGTGTCTCCTCTAAGGCAAAGTAATCTATGCTAATCTAGAGTACACCAACCCCGTTGAAGCGAATAAAAGCAAGATATAATTTCTTTTCCAAAGTTCTTTTCAACTTTCTTAGGTTATAAGTGTACATAAAAAGTAAATCTAAATATCAATTTCAAGTTAGAAGGTAATTGTTCTTTAACTAACCTAAATAAAATCACATTTAAATTTTTGAAAAGGAGATAAAAAATATATAACTTTAAATTTTAAATTAATTTCATTTGAAAAATAAATCTCTAAGTACTAAATTTAAAATGCAAATAAAATCAAATTTAACAAATAAAAATAAAATAAAATCAAATTTATTAAACTTAAAATGTAGATAAAAATAACTTTAATTTTTTTTTAAAGTATGGGAAACTTAAATTTTTACATTGTTACTAATTTAATAATTATCTAACTACTAAATTCAAATTTTAAATGAATAAAAACTATTAAAAAAAAGTATTTCTAGATTTTAATTTAAAACTCTTTCGGTTCATTCGATTCTTACTGAGGTACAATTTTAAAAAATATAAACTAAAAATTATAAAAGTGAGATGATTTTCAATTCTTTAAAAGGTTGCTTCAAAATCAAAATTTTAAATTCTAGAAAGGTTGTTTCAAAAAATGAGGGAGGGGGGTTGGGGGAAAGGGGGTGTGCATATGGTGGGGGGGTATGAGCATGGCAGGATGAGGAAGGGGGCAGGGGAAAGGGAGGTGCACATGGTGGGATAAGGGAGAGTGGGAAATTTTGAATTTTGAATTCTGAGGTTCTCATGATTTCATTCCTCCTGTCGTACGATTCATTTTCTGAGGTTCTCATGATTTCATTCCTCCTGTCGTACGATTCATTTTTTCGTTTCTTCTTATCTTCTCCTCATTTTCTACTTGGTGCGACTTCATACGACTCACTTCTCAACTTCTCCTCATTTTCATTCTTACTTTGTATGACTTCATATGACTCACTCCTCAACTTCTTATGGCTCATTTCTCTTCAGACGAGGTAGGATTCCACTTCTTAACTTTTTAAAATCTTTTCCTCACCGAGAGCTCTCCCTCACTGCGACACTCCACTCTCTCACTCCTCTCCCTCACCGCCTCGGTGACCTCCCTCCTCACGACGACACTCCATTCCTCTCCCTCCACTCCCTCATGGGTGACACTCCATTCCTCTGCTCTCACTCCTCTCCCAAATGGCGAGATGCCATTCCTCTCGTTGTCGCAGTAGCGGCCGTGGCCACTCCACTTTGTCACACACTCTCTCTCCTCACTCTTGTTGCTGTGGTAGTAGCGGCCGTAGCCACACCACTCCCTCACACTCCACTCTCTCACTCCTCACTCTCGCTACCGCAGCAGCGGTGGCTACGGCCACTCCACCACTCCTTCACACTCCACTCCCTCACACACCACTCTCTCACTCCTCACTCATGGCAATGGGGCTACGGTGGCCACTCCACTCCCTCACACTACACGCCACTCGCTCCACTCCCTCACACTCTCTCACTCCTCACTCGCGCTGCCGTGGCCACTCCACTCCCTCAAACTCTCTCACTCCTCACTCTCATTGTTGCCACGGCAGTAGCAAACGCGGCCACTCCACTCGTTCATACTCCACTCCCTCACTCCTCTCTCGCTACTGTGGCAATGGCTGTGACCACTCCACTCTCTCACACTACACTCCACTCCCTCACTCCTCACAATCGTTGCCATGACTGCGGGCACACCACTTCCTCACACTACACTCCACTCCCTCACACTCTCTCATTCCTCACTCTCGTCGCCATGGCCACTCCACTCCCTCACACTCCTCTCTCACTCCTCACTCTCGCTACCACTCCAGTGGCCACGGCCACTCCACTCCCTCACACTACATTCCTCTCCCTCCACTCCCTCACTCCTCACACTCGTTGCCATGGTAACGGCCGCGACCACTCCCTCCATCACACTCCTCCACTCCCTTACTCCTCACTCTCGCTGTCGCGGTAGCGGCCGCGGCCACTCCCTCACTCTCTCCCTCAGTTCACTCCACTCCCTCACTCCTCACTTTCGTGGTAGCGGCCGTTGCAACTACTCTCTCACTCTACTTCTCTCCTCTCTCTTTCTCTCTCTAAACTTTCCTCTCTCTCTCTCTCTCTCTCTCTAAAATTTTTCCCTTAATTTCTTTACAAGAAAATCATAAATTTGAAAGTGAACTTGAAAAATAATTACCTGGAAAAGTATTTGAGTGGAAAAGGATTTGAGTTTGGAGACGAATGCTTTTCTTCCTCTTGCTCTTGTTTGCTGAAATGGGAGAATGAATGAGAGAAAGAGAGAATATATATGAGAAACTAGGGTTTTCTCCCATTGGATCTCCCCATTTTTCTCTCTTTGTCATTGGCCCCCAATCCCTTATCCTAATCTCTCATTCCCTCCCATGCTTCTCTACTCCCTGCCCATCTTTCCCACATCCCCATTTTCCCTCCACACTCCTCTCCCCTCTCCCTTGTCCTCATCCCACTCTTCCCTACCCACTCCCACTTCCACTGTTCATTAATTCCTCCCTCTCCTATCCCATGCCCTCCCATGTTCTTTTTCCCTTCCCTCTCTCATTTATTAAATTATATATAATACAATATATCTCTCCCTCCCTCTCTCACTCTCTCTCTCTCTCACACACACACACATATCTATGTGTGTATATATTACATACACATCTCTTCTATTTTCAAATAAGCTTCTTCTAAAACGGGTGCATATATATGTGTGTCTGTGTGTGTGTGTGTGTGCAATTACAAGACAAACATTATCCATCTTAGACTTATCAATCAAGACAATTTGTGATAGGATATTCTCTACCAAGAAAGCTTACAAAAAGATCAAATAATTTTGCTCAAAAAAATACAGGATGATATTGAAGGAGCTCCACTCACCTGCATCCATCCACAACAAGGACAAGTTAGAACAAGACCCCTTATTTGTGGGACTACAGGCTTCAATGCACAGCTCCACTTGTTATCGATGTCACAATATCATAGGTTATTCTAATATAGCAAAATTGAATCGACCAATACCATGCATGAAAAAATGGTCTTTGAGAGTTCTAAGATTTTCCCAAAAATATTTATCACCCCATACATCTTTCATAAATTTCTTATGGTTGGGTAACTTTCTGTATTGGTTCCATAAACAATCATAAGAGAATTTTCTGAACAATTTTAAAGTAGCCCGTAGGGAGATGCCAAGTATGTGGCACAAATTTTTCCAGGCTTGTTGAAGTGCTTTATGAACATCACATATACAAGGCCTTTTAACCGGTATGTGGTTAAGTCCTTTTTTGAGCTCATGTCTTAACGGTTCGTAATCAACTATACTCAAATCACAAGTAACCACATGATTCCATTTTTTATCGATAAATTTACTAAATTTGTGGCATAAGCATTGTAACTCAGTATTATCGCAAAATGTATCTTTTGGAGAATAAATGTACCCTAGTAGATTTTTGTGGAGTTTCCAAGTTAACAAGATTTCATCAAAGATAGTATTTTCCACTATCACTTTGCAAAAATTACATGCATTTAGAAAAAAGTCTCTCAAAATTATGCCTTCAAGAAATGGGTTATCAAAAAGAACATGGATGAAGTGTGAAAAGTTATTTTCTCTTGTACTTTCCAACATCCTCCTTCCGTGAACCAAAAAAGAGATATATCTGTGAACTTGTGTCAAAATAGAATCCTTTTAGTAGGATCCCCATCCTCTATTAGAGATATTCTGGAAGAGTTTTTACTACCCTCCTCTGTATCATATCCTATGTTATCACGTCTTGAGCTGTCCATCATGGATGATCTACTAGGGGCGAAATCGATAGTATCCTGTCTTCTCGTAGTATCACTGCCCCTATTGAACCCATAGGAGTCCACTACACGTTGCCCTCTGCCTCTGCCTATTAGAGGGCGAAAGCCACCTCTTCTTGGCACACCACCACGTGTCAAGTTGTTTCCACCTCTAGAACTTCTGGGTTGCCTCTCATCCATAACTCTAGCCCGTTTTGGGTTAAGAGATCTGACCAAAAAGTTAATCCCTTTTCCATTAAGCCCCTGAAATGGGTCAATGTCTGGATCATTTACTGTGGCTTTGACACCTTCATTGACTAAATCCCGGTAGCAAGAAAAAATCATGGCTTGCTTAACTGAGAATTGAAGAAAAGAAGAGCACCATTGTATGAAGGCATACATTTTGACTGTAAGGCTATTGCCATGCATAAATTGGTGTACATGATTGAGTATGTACCATATAGCATGGTCAAACCACATTACCTTGTTGGAACACTGTAATCCCATATTGTTACAGTTGCATTTTAAGTAGGGTCGCATATAATTCCACACATCTAGCATTTTTTTAATAGGTAATAAAGTTTTGTGGCTGCAAAAAATTCCTTGTTTTGAAGTGCAAAAAGACTCTTCTAAATCATTTAGTGCAAAGAGCTCTGGTAGGATAATGTTGTCCATATGTGCTGTCTTCCCTTCAATAGCCATGTTCTTGTATTCTTTTTTAATAGCATCAATATTCTTAGTAATACTAGCTAAAACTGACCACATTTCAAATGTGATGGGTGCTACAACACTTAAGTCATTGAGTGACCACAATTTATGGTCCACTTAATGTGCAAATGTCCCTTCTAATATCCTTCTTGGGATAAGGGGATTAACTGAAATATCCTTAATATTAAGAGTCAAAGTGTCTGGTGCAGGGAAGTCCTGCGTAAGGACATTTCTCTCTTCTTGAGATAAAGTGTCAAAAGGAATCAGAGAATGTAATTTTGTGGAAAAAGGTGTAACCGTGGCGTTACGTTTCCTTCCTCCAATATTATCGAAAAGATACTCCGCATTGTGGTAGCAGTAAAAAGATTTAATTACCCCATCAGATTTTCTCTTATATTCCTCATATTGTGATTCATCATTGGAAATGATCTTACCAATAACCTTTGACAGCTTGTGTGTGCAATTACAAGACAAACATTATCCATCTTAGACTTATCAATCAAGACAATTTGTGATAGGATATTCTCTACCAAGAAAGCTTACGAAAA